>NC_088385.1:18221481-18523611 GCF_037993035.2 Macaca fascicularis
GGTGGACCATTTATTTTCTGAAAAAGAGAAATATCAAATAACCAATTAGGGGCAAGATGTTGATTTTTAGTTTGATTTAAGAGCCTTGAGTTTGCAGTGCCTTTCTGACGTTCAAGTAGGCATTTCAGGTAGGCACTTAAACATACAAATCTGGAACACCGAAAAAATAGCAAGCTTAGAGAAACAGATTTGAGAGGTTTTTTGCACATAGGTAGTTGGTAACTAAATCACAGTTTCAGAGAGGAGCCCCTACAGAGATAGCAGGGAAAGAGTTGAAAAAAGACAAGAATCTAGGACTTGAATATGAAAGGCAGGCAGAAGAAGGGTGGCAGAAGGCAGCAATGGAGACTGAGGAGGATGGGTGAGAAGGTAGGGTTCTGTTGGGAGTTTGTACTGTGATAGAAGCCGAGGGATTCTAAAGCACTAAACAGGCAAATCAAGGAAGGAGAGCTGGAAGAAAAAATTGAGAATACAGAAGGGATCTGAAATGTTACTGCAAGGATGAGATGTGACAAGTATCTCTTAAAGATGGTGGTGGTGGGTGTGTCTGTGTATCTTTGTTATGCATCAATATTTGAACCATTTGGGGAGATGTCAGTCAAAGAATACAAAATTTCAGTTTGGCAGGAGGAATAAGTTCAAGAGATCTATTGTATATCATGGATGCTTAGTAACAATATATTGCGTACTTGAAAAATTTCTTAAATCCTAAGTATTCCCACCACACACAAAAAAACTGTGTGAGGTAATGCAATGTTAATTAGCTTGATTTAACCATTCCACAATATAGACATATATCAAAAAATTATGTTGTACAGTATAAATATATACAATTTTTATTTGTCAATTAAAAGTAAATGAACGAATGAATTAACTAAAATATTTGGATCACTCTGAAACTGAATTCTGAAATGATGCTAAAAGGACTTGACTTTGTTAAAGACAGAATTTTCTTAGAATATATGGAAATAGTAATTAGTGCCTAAAAACTGTATTCAGTATTTTGATGTTGACCTCAATAAAAAATGTGTAATCAATTTTTGAACTTCTAGTCACTCAGGGGACAGACAGAATGGTTACTCTTTGCTGTCCTAAAGCAAGGGTAGCATATGGGCTTTTCCCAGGAACAACCAGTTGGTCTTCAACTAAAAAAGTGGATATTTCCATCAGGGACATTTGCCTGGACACCACCATGTTAGATTCTAAAAATTAAAGGTGTGTCCCACTCCAACTTTGCCTTTGGTCCCTGAAAGAATGGACCTGGGGGCCGGGTGCGGTGGCTCACGCCTGTAATCCCAGCACTTTGGGAGGCCAAGGCGGGTGGATCACGAGATCGGGAGATCGAGACCATCCTGGCTAACACAGTGAAACCCCGTTTCTACTAAAAAAAATACAAAAAATTAGCTGGGCGAGGCGGAGGGCGCCTGTAGTCCCAGGTACTGGGGAGGCTGAGGCAGGAGAATGGTGTGAACCCGTGGTGGAGCCTGCAGTGAGCCCAGATCGCTCCACTGCACTCCAGCCTGGGAGATGGAGCGAGACTCCTCTCAATAAAAAAAAGAGTGGACCTGGGTTTGAGAGAGGAGAATAGTGAGGGTCATCCCTCTTCATCTCAGGAGGAATTAACTAGTTATTTCACTAACTCTGGGAAGAATTTGCCTTTAAAATTATACCTTTTGGAAAACTATACCATATAATTATCTTCCTTCAAAATGTGAATTATTTGATTTTTTTCTCACTTTAGCTTTTCAAAAATTTCGCATAAGGAGCCCTATTCAATTATCTTCTTCCGTAATTAAAACATTTTTGTAAGTGTGCAACCAAATTGCCAAACTAAGACAAATCTTGTTATTTTAAAAGAACATTATAATTTCAATTGTTCTAATAATTATTATTTTATAGAGCAAATTATATATGAATGCAATTTTCAAAGCAAATGAAAACATGATAAAACAAATTCATGGTTTTTCTATACTGCTACAAATTTGGATAATTTCAAAGTGATTATCTTACATTTGGCTTTTTACCTTGGAAAATATTAATATTAGAAAAACTGCAAAATTGTGGAATCTAGACTAAAGAACGATAGATTATGATAATAACTGTTTACTATTCTTATTTTATTATTTCTTCTAAACCTGCTCTTTCAATCTGGAGAAACATGTCTAGTCTCTCTCCATATTCATACTACATATTATAACATGGTGTTAATAATCTCAATATTCTATGGCCAATCAACCTTCTTTAGACACTAATATTCATTATGAAACTGAGCTTAACAACTGTTTTTTGTTTTTGTTTTTGCTTTTTTAGCTTTTAAGTTTAGGGGTATATATGCAGGCTGGTTATATAAACTCATGTCATGGGGGTTTATTGTACAGATTATTTCATCATCCAGATATTATAATCCTAGTACCCATTTGTTATTTTTCCTGATCCTCTTCCTCCTCTCACCCACCACCCTGATGTAGGGCCCAGTGTGCATTGTTCCCTTTATTAGCTCATTGTTCTCATCATTTAGCTCCCACTTATAAGTGAGAACATGCAGTATTTGGTTTTCCATTCCTGCAATAGTTTGCTAAGGATAATGGCCTCCACCTCCATGCATGTCCCTGCAAAGGACATAACCTCATTATTTTTTATTGCTGTATAGTATTCCATGATGTATATATAACACATTTTCTTTTTTTTTTTTAATTTATTTATTATTATTATACTTTAAGTTGTAGGGTACATGTGCATAACGTGCAGGTTTGTTACATATGTATACTTGTGCCATGTTGGTGTGCTGCACCCATCAACTCGTCATTTACATCAGGTATAACTCCCAATGCAATCCCTTCCCCCTCCCCCCTCCCCATGATAGGCCCCGGTGTGTGATGTTCCCCTTCCCGAGTCCAAGTGATCTCATTGTTCAGTTCCCACCTATGAGTGAGAACATGCGGTGTTTGGTTTTCTGTTCTTGTGATAGTTTGCTAAGAATGATGGTTTCCAGCTGCATCCATGTCCCTACAAAGGACACAAACTCATCCTTTTTTATGGCTGCATAGTATTCCATGGTGTATATGTGCCACATTTTCTTAATCCAATCTGTCACTGATGGACATTTGGGTTGATTCCAAGTCTTTGCTATTGTGAATAGTGCTGCAATAAACATATGTGTGCATGTGTCTTTATAGCAGCATAATTTATAATCCTTTGGGTATATACCCAGTAATGGGATGGCTGGGTCATATGGTACATCTAGTTCTAGATCCTTGAGGAATCGCCATACTGTTTTCCATAATGGTTGAACTAGTTTACAATCCCACCAACAGTGTAAAAGTGTTCCTATTTCTCCACATCCTCTCCAGCACCTGTTGTTTCCTGACTTTTTAATGATCGCCATTCTATCTGGTGTGAGATGGTATCTCATTGTGGTTTTGATTTGCATTTCTCTGATGGCCAGTGATGATGAGCATTTTTTCATGTGTCTGTTGGCTGTATGAATGTCTTATTTTGAGATATGTCTGTTCATATCCTTTGCCCACTTTTTGATGGGGTTGTTTGTTTTTTTCTTGTAAATTTGTTTGAGTTCTTTGTAGGTTCTGGATATTAGCCCTTTGTCAGATGAGTAGATTGCAAAAATTTTCTCCCATTCTGTAGGTTGCCTGTTCACTCTGATGGTAGTTTCTTTTGCTGTGCAGAAGCTCTTTAGTTTAATTAGATCCCATTTGTCAATTTTGGCTTTTGCTGCCGTTGCTTTTGGTGTTTTAGACATGAAGTCTTTGCCCATGCCTATGTCCTGAATGGTACTACCTAGGTTTTCCTCTAGGATTTTTATGGTATTAGGTCTAACATTTAAGTCTCTAATCCATCTTGAATTAATTTTCATATAAGGAGTAAGGAAAGGATCCAGTTTCAGCTTTCTACTTATGGCTAGCCAATTTTCCCAGCACCATTTATTAAATAGGGAATCCTTTCCCCATTTCTTGTTTCTCTCAGGTTTGTCAAAGATCAGATGGCTGTAGATGTGTGGTATTATTTCTGAGGACTCTGTTCTGTTCCATTGGTCTATATCTCTGTTTTGGTACCAGTACCATGCTGTTTTGGTTACTGTAGCCTTGTAGTATAGTTTGAAGTCAGGTAGCGTGATGCCTCCAGCTTTGTTCTTTTGACTTAGGATTGTCTTGGAGATGCGGGCTCTTTTTTGGTTCCATATGAACTTTAAAGCAGTTTTTTCCAATTCTATGAAGAAACTCATTGGTAGCTTGATGGGGATGGCATTGAATCTATAAATTACCTTGGGCAGTATGGCCATTTTCACGATATTGATTCTTCCTATCCATGAGCATGGTATGTTCTTCCATTTGTTTGTGTCCTCTTTGATTTCACTGAGCAGTGGTTTGTAGTTCTCCTTGAAGAGGTCCTTTACATCCCTTGTAAGTTGGATTCCTAGGTATTTGATTCTCTTTGAAGCAATTGTGAATGGAAGTTCATTCCTGATTTGGCTCTCTGTTTGAACACATTTTCTTTATCCAGTCTACTGCTCAAGGGCATTTAGGTTGATTCCGTGTCTTTGCTATTGTGAATAGTGCTGCAGTGAACATACGTGTGCATGTGTCCTCATGATAGAACAACTTCTATTCCTTTGGGGATATACCCAGTAATGGGATTGGGAGTCAAATGGCAGTTCTATTTTCAGCTGTTTTAGGAATCGCCACAGTGTCTTCCACAATGATTGAATTAATTTACACTACCACCATCAATGTATAAGCATTCCCTTTTCTCCACAACCTTGCCAGTATCTGTTATTTTATGACTTTTGAATCACAGCCATTCTGACTGGTGTGAGACAGCATCTCATTGTGGTTTTGATTTGCATTTCTCTAATGATCAGTGATGCTGAGCTTTTTTCATATGCTTGTTGGCCAAATGCATGTCTTCTATAGAAAAGTGTTTGCTCATGTTCTTTGCCCACTTTTTAATGTGGTTGTTTATTTTTTGCTTGTAAATTTAAGTTCCTTATAGATGCTGGATATTAGACTTTTGCCAGATACACAGTTTGCAAAATTTTTCTCCCATTCTGTAGGTTGTCAGCTTTCTTTGTTGATAGTTTTCATTTGTTTATTTTTGTTGTTTTTGCTGTGCAGACACTCTTTAATTAGATACCATTTGTCAATTTTTGGTTTTGTCACAATTATTTTTGATGTCTTCACCATGAAATCTTTGCCTATTCCTATATCCAGGATGGTGTCGCCTAGCTTGTCTTTCAGGGTTTTTATAGTTTTGAGCCTTTTTTTTTTTTTTTTTTTTTTGACAGAGTCTCACTCTGTCACCCAGGCTGAAATGCAGTGGCGCTGATCTCAGCTCACTGCAACCTCTGCCTCCTGAGTTAAGGCAGTCCTCCTGCTTCAGCCTCCCGAGTAGCTGGAACTACAGGCTCATGCCACCATGCTTAGCTAACTTTTTGTATTTTTTTTTAAGTAGAGACGGGGTTTCACCATGTTAGCCAGGATGGTCTCGATCTCCTGACCTTGTGATCTGCCTGCCTCGGCCTCCCAAAGTGCTGGGATTACAGGCATGAGCCACCACGCCAGGCCAGTCTTGGGTTTTGGGCTTTACATTTAAGTGTTTAATCCATCTTGGGTTGATTTTTGTATATGGTGGAAAGAAAGGGTCCAGTTTCATCTTCTGTGTATGGCTAGCCAGTTATTCCAACACCATTTATTGAATAGGGAGTCTTTTCCTCATTGCTTGTTTTTGTCAGCTTTGTTGAAGATCAGATGGATGTAGGTGTGTGACATTATTTCTGGGCTCTCTATTCTGTTCCTTTGGTCTACATATCTGTTTTTGTGCCAATACCATGCTGTTTTGGTTACTGTAGCCTGCAGTATAGTTTGAAATTGGGTAGCGTGATGCCTCTTGCTTTGTTCTTTTTGCTTAGTATTGCCTTGGCTACTCAGACCCTTTTTTTATTCTATATAAATTTTAAAGTAGTTTTTTTCTAGTTCTGTGAAAAATGCCATTGGTAGCAGCTGGTTTTTGTTTGTTTGTTCATTTGTTTTTGAAACATAATGTTGTTCTGTGCCTTAAGTTTGAAAATCTTCCAAAATTTTCTGTCCTTTTGCTGAATATGTGGTCTATTGGTCATAATACAGCCACTGAATTCCCTGTTAATATGCATATCTTGGGTTCTTCTTTCTATTCAGTATGCACAGAAGTTGCTCTCTTGAAAATGAGTAGTCCAGTAAAATGCCCTTTGCAGAGTTATATCCCATTTTTCTAGAAATAAATTCTACCAAATATTAGCACAACTGAATAACACTTTTAACAATGTTTAAACTATTGCCTTTTTAGTTGAAAGCAAACATAAACTCAGCTGAAATATCTCAAGTTCAAATGCACTAATTTTCAATTTCATATCAGATTTCAGAATACTTTTAGGTTTCTCTTCAGCACTTTGGTTTTCATACATAAGCAACAGAGTATCACTAAAACTCATTTGGGTGGCATGTCTCTCATATAAGTAAAGGTAAAGACTAAGGACAAGTAAGTTCTTTATTTTTGATCAGAGTGAATGGTAAAATAGTAAAGATCAGTATTTCCTGGAAAAGGAGAAAATTTTTTTCAGCAGGAGTTTACAAATCCATTTGGCCATTGAACATTTTTCACAGATGACATCAAAGGTATTATTCACATAAATGCATGGGAATTTTTTTCTGACGTATGTAGGTGTTATTATGTTAAATAAAACACAGACCTACTTAAACATCACTTAATTCATGGTAGGCCTTTCAACAAGCTGGCCAGATTTGGTTGATGTTTCAAGAACTACTAAAATTTCAACCAAGTGAATGTCTGTGAAATGTTCTGAAATTTAAATGAGCTGTTGAATGTGTGCAAAGATTTAGCTATAGGGATGTTCAATGAATCACTGATTAGCGCAATGAAAATGTGAAACAACCTAAATAAGCAATAATAGGACTTTGATTAAATACATTATACTGTATCCATAATAATTTGGCCCTTTTGGTTGCAAGAATCCCAGATACAGTCAGTCAATTGCAAAATAATAGGTGCTTTTGCAAAGAAGCATTAGCATCTCTGCTGCAAGACATAGCCCTAACTCCTACCCTTCTTCTCTCAAGGAGGTCTAGTGGCATAAATTTTAAAGACACCAGTGCCCCCTGTTTTTCCCTAACTTAGCAGAGAAGATCTGACAAACTTATTCAGTCACTATCATTTATGAAGCATCTCCTATATTCACAATGTGTGGGCAAGAGGCTGATATAGGGTAATAGACTTTCCCAACTATAATAGGGTAAGAGTGATTGTAGCTATCAAAAATATGACAGATCTTTCAAAAGTATGTGAAATTACTAATTTAATGATGACCCATAAGTCATGATTTTCTACGGTTTGGCATAGCTTCACAAAACACAATTTTCATATGTATTGAAAACTAAAGCAAAGGAAAAGTATGAAAATGTTTGTGTAACTGAGCTGACATGACATCAGTCATAAAATCTCTGCTTGGCAATCTCGTCTGTCATTCTTTCAAAAATAACTTATTTATTAATGTCAACAGTGATGCTGCTTTGCACTGTATTGAATATAAATCTGTTGCTCTTTTGGCATTTTGGCTAAGGTTGGCTAAATTATCTTAGTAAATAAATTAGCAAAGCACTCTTTTTTTCTTTTTGGCAATCTCTCTATAATTCCTCTTTACCTGTGTCAGTTTTTCTCTTTTCCTCATATTTCGCAAATATATATCACCATTGATTCTTCTTTCTCTTGATTTGGAATTCCTGAGAAATGTTGGTCCGTAGTAACCAGTATTCTAAGGTTAGATGAAACAATCAGGCCTTAGTGAGAAATTATTGTTCAGTACCATGGATAGCAGTACACTTATTTCTCCAAATACTAACACATACTCCTCCAAACTGTAGCTGCCTTATCACTGAAAACATTCCTATCAACATGTCTTTGGCTCAGGCTATTATTTTCGGGCCAAGAAGTTCTAGTCAGACTAGCCAGATTGGCTATCCTTTTTAAACTATCTGTGGCAAAGGATCAAGGATTTTCCCCTGCTCAATCTACGGTGTACCAATATGTTCATCAAAAATAAATTTATAAAAAGTTAAAGCAAGCATACAAAATACAAGCAGTAATTTATTTTTATTATTACATAAAAAACAAACATAATATAGTCTGGCAAATTGCTATGATAGTTTTAAACAGCCCTGTGATGGCATCCGGTTGATAAAAGTGAGTGAAGCCCCAGTATGTGAGAGAGGCAGAGAGTTTCCCTCTGTGACTCACCTTTCCACTGGAGATTCAAGCAACCCAGGCCAAGAGAGAGCACTTTGCTTCTCCTAAGCCCTGGAGTTAACTTAGGGAGGGTTTTGGAGATGCTGTGAAGAAAAGACACCAGGAAAAGTGGCAAACATTTTCTCAGACCCTGGATGAGAGCAGGATGCCATTTTAAATCTGGGTGCACACAAAGTCAGCCATTCTTTGGTGCCCTAGCAGCATGGCTACAGAGGCACTTCAGTCTTGGGCCAGAGATTGAAGCATCTTCTCTGGAGTGGGGTGGGGGCCTCCACAGCCAGAACTGTGAAAAAGTGTCTCGGCAGTAATCTCTGGAATTGTGCTCTCCCCCATCACAGGCAGGAGGAGAGCTGCTACAGTTGCAGTTTCTTCTGAGCAGCAAGACTTGCAGCCAAGGCCAGCTTGGCAATCTGGAACTGATCTGTGTGTGCCATTGCTGAGTGCCCCATCTTCCTCCCCTGAGATTGTGGTACAACAGAGCCCTCCCTGCTCCATCCCCAGGCAGAAATCTGGGTATTTGGAACGCCTGCTTGTCTGGACCAGCAGCCTGAGCCACATCACCCTTCCTTGACATATATTGTGGTACTGAGAGGGTCTCTCTGCTCCATGCCCAGGCAGATCTCTAAGCATTCAGAGCACCCATTCACGTGGTTCGGCAGCTGGAGCCACCTATCCTTCCTGTGCAAAGACTGGTGCAGAGGAATCCTCTCTGCTACATGCCCAGGAAGATCTCCAGGCATCCAGAGCACCTGCTTGCTTAGTTCAGCAGCCAGAGTCACCCCACCCTTCCTATGCAGAGATCTTTGTGCAGCGGGGCTCTCTCTGCTCCACACCCAAGCAGATCTCCAGATTTTGGGGCATTGCTCACCAGGACCATCAAGACTGTCCAAAGATCTTGGTGCAAGGAAGCCCTCTCTGTGCACACTCAGGCAGATCGCCAGACATTCTGAGCATCCAGCCATCTGGTTCAGCAGCCTGAGCTGCCCCACCATTTATGGACATAGATCATGGTATAGCAAGATCCTTTCTGCTCCATGCTCAGGCAGATCTCCCGGCATTTAGAATACCTGCTTGCCTGGTGTTCTAAACACAGAACTTGGAGCAAAGGAGGTTTCCCGAATCCACATTTAGACACACCTCTGGGTGTCTGGTAGCCACCCACTGGATTCTCACTTGGTACTGGTGCTTGTGCCTGCATCAGGAGACCTACAGGCAGACCTGCCCAACTGGTCCCATCCTTTGTGGGTCCTGCCCCCACAGGGCTGAGCAGGGACCTCAGACCAATGTGTATTCTATGAATCAACCCATTGCCTGGGGCAACAGAGAACTTCCACCTCTAAACACAGATCAAGTACATACCCAGCCACTTTGGCCACAACTGGCTCTTACCTATAAATGTTATCTACAGGCTTGTAGGACAAACTCCAAAGCCCAATATAAAACCTGTTGAAAGAAGCACATACTGCTACAGAAGCAAAACTGAAAGACCCTGCTCAGCATTCTTTACAGTCACACCCCATAGGGAGTAGGGAAGGGAAAGGGAGTAATAGTAATTATATTTGTTATAAGGAAAGAAAGATAAAGGAAAAGTCCTACCTGTATGAAAAAAATACAAAATACAAAAATTAGAAGTGCCAGTGTCTCCAGGTGAGAAGCAACCAGCACAAGAATTCCAGCACCATGAAAAACCTGAATGCAGTGAAACCACAAAAAGATTGAGCTACCTCTCCAGCAATGGTCCCTAGCCAAAATCAAAACTCGGAAATAATAAATAAAAATTCAAAGCATGGATTGCAAGGAAGCCCATTCAGATCCAAGGCAAGGTTGAAAATCAACAAAAAGAAATTTCTAAAGCAACCCAGGAAGTGAACGAAAAGATAAACATCTTTAAAAAAAATCAATCAGAGCTTCTGGAATGAAAAACTCACCTAAGGAATTCCAAAATACAAATGAAACCTTTATCAATTGACTGAACCAAGCAGAAGAAAGAATTTCAGAGATCGAAGACTGTTTTTTTGAACTAACCCAATATGGCAAAAATAAAAAAGAAGAATTTTTTAAATGAGCAGTCCTCATTAAATATGGGGTTATGTAAGATGACTAAATGTACAAATTATTTGCATTCCTGAGAGAGAAGGAAAAAGCAAACAACCTGGAAAATATAGTTGAAAGAATAATTCAAGCAACATGCCCAATCTAGCTAGGAAGATAGATGTCCAGACACAAGACATTCAGAGAATACCTGTGAGATACTACACAAAACAAATATCAAGCCATGTAGATTACAAACCATGTAGTCCCCAGATTGACTGAGGTCAACACTAAAGAAAAAACCTTAAAGACTGCTAGAGGAAAAAGGACAGATCATGGACAAAGGGAACCCCATCAAGCTAATAGAGGACTTGTCAGCAGAAACCTTGCAAGTCAGGAGAGACTGGAGCCTATTTTCAGCATTCTTGAAGAAAAGAAATTCCAACTAATAATTCTATATCTCAACAAACTAAGGTTTATAAGTGAAAGAGAAATAAAATACTTTCCAAACAGGCAAGTCCTAAGGGAATTCATTACCACTAGACCAGCCTTAAGAGAGATCCTTAAGGGAGTTCTAAATATGGAAATGAAAGAAGGATACCAAGACCACAAAAACACACTTAAGTACATAGTCTGCAGACCATGTAAAATAACTACACGATAGAAACTACAAAGCAACCAGCTAACAACTTTATGGTAGGATCAAAACCTCACTTATCAATATTAACTTTAAATGTTAATGGTCTCAATGCACCACTTAGAAGACACAGAGCAGCAAGGTGGATAAAAATACAAGAGTCACTTCTTCTCCAAGAAAACACCAAATGGCGGATGATGCCTGTGCAGTGAGGGGACCAGGAGGCCCCAGGAGCCCTGGGATGGGGAACCGTGGTGGCTTCCGTGGATGTGTCAGCAGTGGCATCTGGGCTGTGGTCACGGCCCTGGACGGGACTGGGACTGAGGCCACGGAGCTCCATGAGGCAAGGCCGAGGATGACTGGATGCCCGTCACTGAACTGGGCCTCCTGGTCAAGGACAAGAAGATCAAGTCCCTGGAGGAGATCTGTCTCTTCTCTCTGCCCATCAAGGAATCTGAGATCATTGACTTTTTCTTGGGGGCCCCTCTCAAGAAGAAGGATTTGAAGATTATGATGGTGCAGAAGCAGACCCACGTCGGCCAGCGCACCAGTTTCAAAGCATTTGTTGCCATTGGGGACGACAATGGCCACGTCGGTCTGGGTGTTAAGTGCTCCAAGGAGATGGCCACTGCCATCTGCAGGGCTATCATCCTGGCCAAGCTCTCCATTGTCCCCATGTGCAGAGGCTACTGGGGTAACAAGATCGGCAAACCCCACACTGTCCCTTGCAAGGTGACAGGCCACTGCAGCTCTCTGCTGGTGCACCTCATCCCCAAGTTCAGGGACACTGGCATCGTCTTGGCCCCTGTGCCCAAGAAGCTGCTCATGATGGCTGGTATTGATGACTGCTACACCTCAGCCAGAGGCTGCACTGCCACCCTGGGCAACTTTGCCAAGGCCACCTTTGATGCCATCTCTAAGACGTACAGCTACCCGACCCCCGACCTCTGGAAGGAGACTGTATTCACCAAGTCTCCCTATCAGGAATTCACTGACCACTTCTTCAAGACCCACACCAGAGTCTCCATGCAGAGGACCCAGGCTCCAGCTGTGGCTACAACATAGGGTTTTTATACAAGAAAAATAAAGTGAATTAAACCTGGAAAAAACAAATACAAGACTCATCAGTCTGCTGTGTTCATGAAACCCATCTTACATGTAAAGACACCCATAGGCTCAAAGTACAGGGTTGGAGAAAGATCGACCATGCAAACAGAGAAGAAATAAAAGCAGGGGTCACAGGCCAGGTGCAGTGGTTCACACCTCTAATCCCAGCACTTTGGGAGACCAAGGCAAGCAGATCGCTTGAGCCCAAGAGTTCAAAACAAGCCTGGACAACATAGGAAGATCCCATCCCTTAAATAAATTTAAAAAAAAGCAGGGGTCGCTATTCTTCTATCTGATAAAACATACTTTAAACAAACAACAGTAAAAAAAGACAAAGAAGGGCATTACATAATGATAAAGGGTTCAATTCGACAAGAAGACTGGACTCTCGTAAATATGTATGCATCAACTTTGGAGCAACCAGATTTATAAGCCTGCTAAAAGACTTAGACAACCACACAATAATGGTAGGGGTCTTCAACCCCCAACTGACAGCATTAGAAGGTCATGAAGGCAGCAAACTAACAAAGAAACTCTGAACTTAAACTCAACACTTGACCAAGTAGACCTAATGAAGGTCTACAAAACACTCAACCCACAAACCACAGAGTATGTATTCTTCTCATTTGCACATGGAACATACTCCAAGATTGACCAATGCTCTACCATAAAGCAAGTCTCAATGAAATAAATATCAGATCAACCATACTCTCAAACCACAATGGGATAAAAACAGAAATCAATACCAAGAAAATCTCTTAAAACAACACAATTACATGGAAATTAAACAACTTGATCCTCAATGACTTTTGGGTAAACAATGAAATCAAGGCAGAAATTTAAAAATTCTTTGAAATAAATGAAAACAGAGACATAACCTACCAAAATCTCTGGGATTCAGCAAAAGCAGTATTAAGAGGAAAGTTTATAGTGCTAAATGCCTACCTCAAAGAGTTAGAAAGATCTCAAATTAACGATCTAACATCACATCTAGAGGAACTAGAAAAACAAGAACAAACTAACCCCAAAGTTCTCAGAAGAAAAGAAATAACTAAAACCAGGGCAGACATTGAGAATAAAATTGAGACCCAAAAAATTCATACAAAGTATCAACAAAACTAAAAGTTGGTTATTTGAAAGGATAAACATCATCAATACACTAGATTAACAAAGAAAAGAAGGGAGAAGATCCAAATAAGCACAATCAGAAATGACAAAGATGACATTACAACTGATCCCACCAAAATACAGAAGGTCCTCAGAGACCGTTATGAACCCCTCTACACACAAAAAGTAGAAAATCTAGAGGAAATGATAAATTCTTGGAAACACACAATTTCCCAAGATTGAATCAGAAGAAATTGAAACATTGAACACACCAATATCAAGTTCTGAAACTGAATCAGTAATAAAATAAAAACTACCAACCAATAAAATCCCCAGACCAGACGGATTTACAGCCAAATTCTACCAGATGTACAAAAAACTTGTACCAATTCTACTGCAGGTGTTTCAAAAAATCAAGAAGGGAATCCCTTCTAACACATTCTAAAAAGCCAGTATCAGGCCAATACCAAAACCTGGCAAAGACACAATGAAAAAAAAAGAAAATTACAGGCCAATATTCCTGATGAACATAGATGCAAAAATCTTCAACAAAATGCTAGCAAACTGAATTCAGAAATACATTAAAAAGCTAAGTCACCATGATCAAGTAGGTGTTGTTCCTGGAATGCAAGGTTGATTCAATGTGCACAAATCAATAAATGTGACTCACCATATCAAAAATTAAAAACAAAAACAATATGATCATCTCAGACACAGGGAAAGCATCTGATAAAATCCAACAACTTTTTGTGATAAAAACCCTCAACAAACTAGGCATCAAAGGAACATACTTCAAAATAATAAGAGCAATCTATGACAAACCCACAATCAGCATCATACTGAATGGGCAAAAATTGGAAGCATTCCCTTTGAGAAATGGAACCAAACAAGGATGCCCAATCTCACCACTCCTATTCAACATAATACTGGAATTGGTAGCCAGAGAAATCAGGCAAGAGAAAGAGATAAAAGGCAACCAAATAGGAAAAGAAGTCAAACTATCTCTTGTCATGGACAATATGATTCTATACATTGACAACCCTAAAGACTCCACCAAAAGCCTCCTGGGACTGACAAACTACTTCAGCGAAGTTTCAGGATACAAAATCAATGTTCAAAATTTAGTAGCATTTTTATACACCAATAACATTCAAGCTGAGGGCCAAAACAGAAATGCAATCCCATTTACAATAGCCACACACACACACACACACACACACACACACACACACAAAATACCTGGAAGTACATCTAAATAAAAGAAGAACTACAAAACACTGCAAAAAGAAATCAGATGACACACACAAACAAAAAAACATTCCATTCTCATAGATTAGAAGAATCAACATCATTAAATTGGCCATACTGCCCAAAGCAATCTATACTTTTAATACTACTCCTATCAAGCTACCAACATCATTTTTCACAGAACTAGGAAAAAAAAAACTATTCTAAAATTTATACAGACCAAAAAAGAGTCCAAATAGTCTAAGCAATCCTAAGCAGAAAGAACAAAGCCAGACGCATCACATTACACAACTTCAAACTACACTTTATGACTACAGTACCAAAACAGCGTGGTATTCTTACAGTAACAGGTACGTAGACAAATGGAACCGAATAGAGAACCCATAAATAAAGTCATCTGACGTGTAGAACACCTAAAGCCATCTGATCTTTGACAAAGCTGACAAAAATAAGCAACGGGGAAATAATTGCCTATTCAGTAATAAATAGTACTGGGATAGCTGTCCAGCCATATGCAGAAGAATGAAACTGGATCCCATATAAAATATACAAAAGTTAACTGAAAATTGATTAAAAATTTAAACATAAGACTTCAAACTACAAGAATTCTAGAAGAAAACCTAGGAAACACCAATCTGGTCATCGGCCTAGGGAAAGTATTAATGACACAATTCTCAAAAGCAATTTTAACAAAAACAAAAAATGACAAGTGGACCTAGTTAAACTAAAGAGCTTCTGCGCACCAAAAGGAACTATCAACAGAGTGAACAGACAACCTAGAGAAAGGGAGAGAATGTTCACAAACTGCGTCTGACAAAGTTCTAATATCTAGAATCCATATGAAACTTAAACAATTGAACAAGCAAAAAACAAATAACCCCATTAAAAATAGGCAAAATACATGAACAGACACATCTCAAAAGAAGACACACAAGAAACATGAAAAGATGCTCATCATCACTAATCATCAGAGAAACGCAAAACAAAACCACAATGAGATAGCATCTCACACCAGTCAGAATGGCTGTGACTAAAACATGAGAAAACAACAGACGTTGGCGAGGCTGTGGAGAAAAGGGAATGCTCCTACACTGTTGGAGGGAATGAAAGTTCAGGCACTATGGAAAGTAGTTTTGCGATTTCTCAAAGAAGTTAAAACAAAAGTGTCATTTGACCCTGCAATCTCATTAATGGGTATATATCCAAGAGAAAACAAATCATTCTACCAAAAAGACACCTGCACTCACATGTTCATCACAGCACTATTTGTGATAACAAAATCAAGGAATCAACCTAAGGGCCTACGAGCAGTTGAATGGATAAAGAAAATATGGCACATATAGACCATGGAATACTATGCAGCCATAGAAGAGAACAAAATTATGTCCTTTGCTGCAACATGGATGCAGCTGAAGGCCATTATCCTAAGCAAATTAACACAGGAACAGAAAACCAAGTCCTGACTATTCTCACTTATAAGTGGCTGATAAACATCCAGTACTTACGGACATAAAGATGGCAACAATAGACAATGGGGACTACTCAAGGGGAGAGGGAGAGAGGAGGGCAAAGATTTAAAAACTAACTGTTAGGTACTGTGATTAATACCTGGGTGATGGGATCATTTGTATCCCAAACCTCAGCATCACACAGTATATCCTGATAACAAACCTGTGTATGTACCCCCAAATCAAAAACAAAAAGAAAAAAAGAAGTTTTAAAGGCAAATCCTCCATTGATATTCTTACTTTGTTACATATAACGCCATAGACAATTTGTTCCCCTGCTCCGCCCAAATTTGTTTGCCGAAACATAATCCCCGATGTGACAATATTTGAAGGTAAAGCCTTCAGGAGGTGATTTGTTCCCTTATAAAAGAGGTCCCAGAGAGATCCCCCTCCCCTTCCACCATGTGACAGCAAAATTATGGCCATCTATAAACCAAGAAACGGATCCTCATCATGCACCAAATCTAATAGTGCCTTGATCTTTGACTTCCTAGCTCCCAGAGCTGTGAAAAATAAATTTCTGTTGTTTATAAGCTATCTAGTCCATGTTTTTTCTATAGCAGGCTGAACAAACTATAATAGATGACTTATAAACAGTTTTCAGACTGGCCTTATTCCACAGACCAGTCTTTGAATAGTAATGACTAAAAAAAATGAGGACTTCTTGTCTCTCAATGGGTTCTATAATTAGAAACCACAATAATGTTTCTAGTACCCAAAAAATGTGATATAAGGCAGTCACTTAAAATGAATATAAACAAAGAATATTTATTGACATGCTAAGTTTTTTCCATACATTAATGGGAAAAAGCATATTAGAAAACAGCAAGATGCCATTTTTATTAAAGAACAACAGCAGGTTGAAAGAGTCAAAGTATAAAGGTGGTTACTTCTGGGTAATGGACTTACAATAATTTTATTTTCCTTTGTTATTAATGTTTTATTAGCGACATATGCTAATTTGTACAGTGGTCATATATTTCTTTTATCTAAATATTAGGACTCATTGAAATGGATTACTATTTTTAAATTGATTATTCAATATTTTTATATTTCAATCTAGGGTGTTACTGAGTCCCTATGTGCTTTTATAAATGGCTGGATAGGCACCTCTGTAAATAAAGTACATAGCCTTAGAGCATGACACAATGTAAGTGCACAGGAAACATTTATTGTAAGAAAATGAAAGGAATGAAGTTCTTTGGTTCTTATTTTTAAAGCATTAAGTGTCAAAAATGTATTGGTTGAGTACCATCAATTTCATGTGGCCTAACCTAATGTTAAGTGGAGTTACAGCTAAGTAAAATGTTCCGTCCCGCTTTGAGTTAACAACCAATCATGTGCTTACACCAAATGGTGGATAATCATTACTTTTATTTTATAAAAATGTAGTTTGGTATCTCCATTTAGAAAAAAATTACTTCATTAAAATGAATCAACTTAAATTGACTTGGGTTTGTTACTCTAAATTTCTGCTTGATTTCATTATTGTAAATTATGTTCAGTAAATTAATCCTTATCTCCCTAGGCCAGGTCTTTGACATATCTGGAACAAAACTCAGCCAAATATTAAAATGGGAGGACAGAAACAGTTCAACTGAAACATATTAGCAAAATCTAAGTTAAATGAATTTATGCTTTTTAGGATGCAGAGCACTCATGAAATTGACATTTGTAAAGCAGCCTTTGTAGCATATTGATTAAAAATATTCAATATATGGATTTTTAAAAATAGTGAATCACTCATTACTCTAATGCCTCGTTAATATAGTGTCAATCTATTCAGAACAATGCATAATAGCAGTGCACTTTCTCAGCATGTTATTCTATTGTTCAATTTGAAAAACAACAACAACAAATAATCCCAAGCCTTTTCCTTAAATTTTGGGGATTTGTTTTCCAAATTATACAGGTTTTGTGGTACTAGAAGTTTAAATTTTACTAATGTAAACTACATTTCTCTAACTAAAGACTCATGGTCAATGTAAAGAAAATTATTATTATAGAAGAAATTGAATCAGAAAAACATCTTTCAAAATCTCCTAGTTCCCTGCCCTATCCACCAAAGAGATGGAAGGCAAAGAGGTCACCACAAGATACTCAGAGCAGCATTTGCTCTAGCAACTAAAATAATGGGAGACTCATTCCATTCTTCCTTATGTACCTGGAAATATAAGTAGGAAAAGATATTTTATTTTATTAATTAAAGTATTTTATTCTAATATTTGCTAGGGACAGGAAGACAGAATAGGGAAGAAGGCAAATATATGATGCCCGATGGATTCTTTTGAATAAAATTCCACAGGGAAAGTTCCTAGTATTGGGAAAAACCATTTTCAACATACAGTGTAAGCAAGTTACTTGGGATGTCATAAGTAAGATAGAAGTCATATGAAAGTCGTAATAGAAGTCCTTTTTTCTTAGGGTAAATAAATATAAGTAGGAAAAGATATTAATTTTATTTTATTAATTAATTAAAACATTTTATTTATATAAAATATTTTATTTTTTATAAAATAAAAGTAGGAAAAGATACCCTCAAAATCCATCTCACTCTGCCAGCAGGGAGTGGTTGAGGAAAAGTCTATCCTCAGTAGGGAAGCCTGGAAAGAGTTGGCCAAGTTGCAATTATGTCAAGAAAGTAACACCTGCAGAGAGCACGCATTACTCATACTTGGGATACTCGTGACACATCATCTAGCCCCGTCCTCCCTGCATGTTAGCACACAGTGAGCACACCCGCTTTCCAGTGACTTCTTGGTATTTTGCTTACTGAAGCTTACATTCAGCATATGAATCATCTAGCCCTCTGCAAAGAGCTGCCTGGAAAGAATAAGGTTTTAGAGAATCAGTCCTACGGATTGATCATTGGTTCTGACCCCACAACTATTATGACAAGTGAAACAGAATAACAACAAATGGCTATGACTTTTTTTCTTTGTGGATGGATTTCATGGGGGGTGGCAGTAGAAAGTATAAATGACATACAAGAAAGAATATTAAGCTCCAAAATTGTGCTTAAATAAAATCTTGAATAAAAAACTGCAGCAGGTTCTTATTGCTCGTTTCCAGCCCATTTGCAGAGAATAAAAAGGCAAAGCAATGTGGGTGAAAAGCAAGGAATTCGCCACCTTAGCTTTGAATACTATTTCATTTATGAGTTTAATTGTTTCCCCACCAGTCTTCACTAATTTCACTTGATCTCCATCAAGAAAGATGGAGAAGGTTTTGATGAGCAAGGCAACACTGACAAAATTAGATGTAGGATTAAAAAAGAAAACCAATCCATAATGTAAGGAATTACTAAATTTAAAGACAACTAATGAATTCCTGGGCAAGCATGATGGATGCGTTCAAACATAGATTCGTGAATTTGCCACAATCCTATGCCTCATAACTATGACTTTTCACCAAAAAGCAAATTTTTAAGAGCCAAATTTGCCATCTATGTTAGTGGGTTACATCTTATAGTCTTTGAACAAAAAGGACAATTATAGGTACATTGAGTTCCTGGTTCTTTGGAAACTGATGGTTTCATTCTGCGCAGATTAATGGTCAAATTCATCAGGTTCATTTCAAAAAAAAAAATCCCCTGTATAAGGGAAATTGTGGATTTCATGTCAGTCTTCTCAGGAAATATTTATTTTATTTTGAAATATAATTCCAGTTGATCTGCCTAGCAGAAACAAGTGAAATTGCTTCTGTTATCATTGAGATAGAGTGATTTCCATTTTCAGATATTCCAAATGGTATTTACTTATGGTAGCTGTAACAATAGAGTAACACATTTACAGGAATATGGTAACAATATAGAACTACTCTGAAACATATGCCGTATATCTCATTTCTTAGCCTATAAGATACTGAAATGCCGAACATTCCATACATGTGTACTTCTCCTACTTACCACATTCCAGGTAACTTTCTTACACTGTATGTTAAAAATGATTTTTTCCTAATACTAGAAACTTTCCCTATGGAATCTTATTCAAAAGAATCCACCTGGCATTATATACTTGTCTTCTTCTCTATTCTATCTTCCTGTTCCTAGCAAAAAAAAAAAAAAAAAAAGGACTGATTGAGAAGGAAGTGCGATAAGGAACAGAAAATAGCATTATCTGCCTGCACTTATAGAAAGGCCTTGCACTGTAACTATTCATCAGACATTTGCTGGATGTTTTCCACAATCACCTCATACCTGTTAGGAGGGCTATTATCCAAAAGCCAAGAGAAAACAAGTGTGCGCAAGGTTGTAGAGAAAAGAGAACCCTTGCACGCTGTTGATGGGAGTGTAAATTGCTACAGCCATAGGGAAAACAGTATGGAGAACTCTCAAAAAATTAAAAATAAAACTACCATATAATCCAGCAATCTTTTATCTGGGCATATGCCCAAAGGAAATGAAACAAGCAACTCCAAGAGATGTCGGCTCTTCCATGTTCATTGTAGCATTATTCACAATAGCCAAGACATAAAAACAATCTCAGTTTCTGTTGATCAAAAAATGGATTAAAATAATTGGGGTACTATGCATATACACAATAGAATATTATTCATCCTTAAGGATGAAGAAAGTTCTATAATGTATAACAACATGGATGAACCCAAAGAACAAGACATTATGCTGAGTGAAATAAGCCAGACACAGAAGGACAAATACTACATGGACTTACTTGTATGTGGAATCTGAAAAAAAAAAAAAAAAGTGAATACATGTAGAATATTGATAAAAGAAAAACTTTGGCAGAATTAAATTTAAAGTTTAATTGAGCAACGAACAATTTGCAAATCAGGCAGCCCCCAGAATCACAGTAGATTCACAGAGACTGCAGCACAGCCACGTAGTGAAAGAAGATTTATAGACAAAAAAAAAAAAAGGAAATGATATACAGAAATCAGCAGTGAGGTACAGAAACAACTGGATTGGTTCCAGGTTGGAATTTGCCTTATTTGAACACAGTTTGAACACTTAGCAGTCTATGAGTGGCTGAAGTATGGCCGCTGGGATTGGCCAAGACGCAGTGATTGCTACAGGTGCATACTCCTAAGCTTGGTTTTCAGTTTTGTCTGACTTTTAAGTTAGGTTACAGTTCATCCACATGGACTCAAATATAGAAATATGGAGTCCTTCTGTGGCCATATTTAGTTTTCTTTAACAGTATAAGGGTGCACACCATGGGCAGGGAAGAGGAAGAAATGAGGAGACATAGGTCAAAAGGAACAAACTTGCAGTTATATAAGATGAACAGGCCAAGAGATCTACTGTACAGTAGGAGGACTATCATTAATAACATTGTATTGCAATACTGAAAATTTACTGAGAGTAGATGCTCTTACTATAGAAATAAAAAATATGGAAAGTGATGGATATGTTAAATTGCTTACCTATAGTAATCATTTCATTGTGGCTATGCATAGCAAAACCTCATGTTATACACCTTACATTTATACAATGAAAATAGTATTGTACCAATGTTAATTTCTTAATTTTGGTGAATGCATCATGGTAATCTAAGATGTTACAGTAGGGCAAATTGAGTAAAGCATATACAGGAATTCTCTGTACTATCTTTGCTACTCTTCTGTAAGTCTAAAATTACTCTAAAATAAAATGGTTCTGTACTTAGTGCTATCTGCCCCTAATAAACTTTCATCACCATTTTCACTGCCCCAGAGGATCTGACTAAGTCACCTCCAAGGCTCCTTTTAATTTTAAATTGATGATTTATGATTCAAGTAAGGATCACTTCCTGTGTGAAACATTCTTTTATATATCCAGCTAAATACAATCTCGTTTTTTCAGTTCCCTTCCCTTTTTCTTGTTATGCTCTATATGTTATACATGTATGTCCATGTCTTATGGCTCCTATTATATTTGCTAGTTCTCTAAGTGACGCTGCATTTTTAACTTGATATTTTCTACAGTCCTATGGCAGTGGCCTGCATTCAGGAAATTCCCTCTGAAATTGAATGAATTACAAAAGCAACATTCCTGCCAATAAAGAGGTTTTGTACTATGAGGTATTTACCAGGTTTTCCTCTCCTGAATATTAGAGACCCTCTACCAGAAGCAGCTTAAGGAAACAACTCTTTCCCAGTCTCTATTCAGATCCTCTCTACCTTCGCTTTCTAGCCCTTCATCCTGTGTTGGCCAAAATGATTTGACAACTTTATAGAAACCTGTCGTTATACCAGGAACACAATTTTAAAGCCTTTCCATCCATAATTGTTTGATTTAATTCTTTTTTTTTTTTTTTTTTTTTTTTTTTTGAGACAGAGTCTCACTCTGTCGCCCAAGCTAGAGTGCAGTGGCCAGATCTCAGCTCACTGCAAGCTCCGCCGCCCGAGTTTATGCCATTCTCCTGCCTCAGCCTCCCGAGTAGCTGGGACTACAGGCGCCCGCCACCTCGCCCGGCTAGTTTTTTGTATTTTTTAGTAGAGACGGGGTTTCACCGTGTTAGCCAGGATGGTCTTGATCTCCTGACCTCGTGATCCGCCCGTCTCGGCCTCCCAAAGTGCTGGGATTACAGGTTTGAGCCACCGCGCCCGGCCTGTTTGATTTAATTCTTAAAGTTCAGGCCAGGCATGGTGGTTCATGCCTGTAATCCCAGCACTTTGGGAGGCCGAGGCAGGCAGATTGTCTGGGCTCAGGATTTCAAGAACTGCCTGGGCAACATGGTGAAACCCCATCTCTACAAAAAGTACAAAAATTAGCTGGGTGTGGTGGTGTGTGCCAATAGTCCCAGCTACTCGGGAGTCTGGGGTGGAAGGATTGCTTGAGCCTGAGAGGTCAAGGCCACAGTGAGCCATGATCACACCACTGCACTCTAGCCTGGGTAACAGAGTTACATGCTGTCTCAAAAATAAATAAATAAATAAACAAACAAACAACCTACCAAGCCAGCACTCCAAGAACTGCTAAAAGGAGCTCTAAATCTTGAAACAAATCCTCAAAATACATCAAAACAAAACCCCCTCAAAGCATAAGTCTCACAGGACCTATAAAACAACAATAAATAAAAAAAGGTATTCAGGCAACAAATAGCACAATGAATAGAATGGTACCTTCCATCTCAATACTAACATTGAATGTAAACGGCATAAATGCTCCATTTAAATGACACAGAATGGCAGAATGGATACGAATTCACCAAGCAAGTATCTGCTGCCTTCAAGAGACTCACCTAACACACAAAGACTCACGTAAACTTAAGGTAAAGGGGTGGAAAAAGATATTCCATGCAAATGGATACAAAAAGCAAGTAGGAGTAGCTATTCCTATATAAGACAAAGCAAACTTTAAAGCAACAGTGTTAAAAAAGATAAAGAGGAACACTATACAATGATAAAAGGCCTTGTTCAACAGGAAAGTATCACAATCCTATATATATATATATGCACCTAATGCTGGAGCTCCCAAATTTATAAAACAATTACTACTAGACCTAAGAAATGAGATAGATAGCAACACAATAATAGTGGAAGACTTCAATATTCCACTGACAGCACTAGACAGGTCATTAAGACAGAAAGTCAAAAAGAAACAATGGATTTCTTTACCCTAGAACAAATGTACTTAACAAATATTTACAGAACATTCTCCCCATCAAACACAGAATATGCATTCTGTTCATCAGCACATGGAACATTCTCCAGGATAGACTGGATGATAGGCCACAAAACAAGTCTCAATCAATTTAAGAAAATTGAAATTATATCAAGCACTCTCTCAGACCACAGTGGAATAAAACTGGAAATCAACTCCAAAAGGAAATTTCAAAACCATGCAAATATATAGAAATTAAATAACATGTTCCTGAATGACCATTGGGTCAACAATGAAATCAAGACACAATTAAAAATTCTTTGAACTGAATGATAATAGTGACATAACCTATCAAAACCTCTAGAATACAGCAAAGGCTGTGCTGACAGAAAACTCCATAGCCTTGAATGCCTACATCGAAAAGTCTGAAAGAGCACAAATAGACAACCTAAGGTCATGCCTCAAGGAACTAGGTAAACAAGAACAAACCAACCTCAAACCTAGCAGAAGAAAAGAAATTAGAGCAGAACTAAGCAAAATTGAAACAAAAAATACACAAAAGATAAATGAAACAAAAAGCTGGTTTTTTGAAAGGATAAATAAAACCGATAGACTGTTAGTGAGATTAACCAACAAAAGAAGAGAGAAGATCCAAATAAGCTCAAATAGAAATGAAAAAGGAGATATCACAACTGACACCACAGAAATACAAAAGATCATGCAAGGCTACTATGAACACCTTTATGTGCATAAATTAGAAAACCTGGAGGAGATGGATAAATTCCTGGAAATATACAACCCTCCTAGCTTAAACCAGGAAGAATTAGAAACCCTGAACAAGCCAAGTAACAAGCAGCGAGATTGAAATGGTACAAAAAATAATTGCCAACAACAGAAGTCCAGTACTAGACGATTCACAGGTGAATTCTATCAGACATTCAAAGAAGAATTTGTACCAATCCTGTTGACACTATTACACAAAATACAGAAAGAGGAAATTCTCCCTAAATCATTCTATGAAGCCAGCATCACCCTAATACTAAAACCAGGAAAGGACATAACAAAAAAAAGAAAATTACAGACCAATATCCCTGATGAATATACATGCAAAAAGTCTTCAACAAAATACTAGCTAACTGAATACAACAGTATATCAAAAAGATGATTCACAATGATCAAGTGGATTTCATACCACCTCACAGAGATACAGGGATAGTTTAACATATACAAGTCAATAAAAGTGATACACCACATAAATGGAATTAAAAACAAAAAAATAAATCTTAAAGTCTAGGATTTCTACCTTTACTACACAGAGTCAATCAACTCTATCTGCTACTTTTTCTAGGTCTAAATCTGTTTCACAATCATTACAACCCAGGAAACATAAGAGGTGCAACACTCTTTTCTGACTCTTTGATAGAACATTTTCATTTGGAAAAAATCTCATTTAATTGTCTGATATGGAAGAGGCTTCATGAATTTTCCAGATCTGAGTGAGAAAAAGAATATTTAAGTCAAGATTACCCATAAAATCTTGAAACACACATTCCTCTTTTTTTCTTGATAGAAGAATAAGATTTCAAATTTTATTTTCAAAAACCCATTATAGAAAATATTTTTTTATTTTATGTATGCCTAACAAGGAGAAAATCTGGACTGGCTAATTTTTGTATTTTTAGTAGAGATGGCATTTCACCATGTTGGCCAGGCTGGTCGCAAACTCCTCACCTCCGGTGATCCGCCCTCCTCAGCTTTGCAAAACTCTGAGATTACAGGTGTGAGCCACCACACCTCCAGCCTGGGTGACAGAGCGAGATTCAGAAAAGAAAGAAGGAAGGAAAGAAAGAAAGAAAGAGAGAGAGAGAGAGAAAGAGAGAGAGAGAAAGAAAGAAGGAAGGAAGGAAGGAAGGAAGGAAGGAAGGAAGGAAGGAAGGAAAGAAAGAAAGAGAGAAAAGAAAGAAAGAAAGAAAGAAAGAAAGAAAGAAAGAAAGAAGAAAAGAAGAAGAGGAAGAGGAAGAAGAAGAAGAGGAAGAGGAAGAAGAAGAGGAAGAGGAAGAGGAGGAGAAGGAAAGGAGGGAGGGAGGGAAGGAAGGAAGGAAGGAAGGAAGGAAGGAAGGAAGGAAGGAAGGAAGGAAGGAAGGAAGGAAGGGTTTTTCCTGATTTTTTTACCAATGTTAAAACATGCCATTGGGACTTTGATAGGAAGTATGCTAAATTTGCAGATTGCACAATAAGAAGTAAGGACATTTGAACAATAATAAGTCTCCTGGTCCATGTACACAGGACACCTTTCCAATCGTTTGTGTCTTTTTCTTTCATTAATGTTTTGTAGTTTTTAGTACAAGTCATTTGCCACTATAATTAAGTTTATTCCTAAGTGTTTTATTCTTTTTAAAGTTATTATAAATGGGATTGTTTCTTAATTTCCTTTTCAGATATTAAAAATGATTCATTGTTAATATTTAGAAACGCAGCTGATTTTGAATGTTGATTTTGTATCCTGTGACTTTACTGAACTTATTTGTTACTTCTAACAGTTTTTTTTTTTTTTTTTTTTTGGTGGAAACTTTAGGGTTTTCTATATATCAGGTAATGTCATCTGCAAACAGGGACAATTTGACTTCCTCCTTTTCAGTTTGAAGGCCTTGTGTTTCTTTTTCTTGCCTAATTGCTCTAAGACTTCCAGAGGAGAAATACCTAACGTAGATGACAGGTTGATGGGTGTAGCAAACCACCATGGCACATGTACACTTACGTAACAAACCTGCACGTTCTGCACACGTACCCCAGAACTTACAGTATAATAAAAAAAGAAGGGTGGTAAAAGTGGGCATCCTTGTCCTGTTCTAGATTTTTAGAGAAAAAACTTTCCATTTTCAGCACTGAGTATAATGTTAACTTTGAGCATTTCATGTATATCCTTTACTATATTGAGTTAATTTCCTTCTATTGCCAACTTGTTGAGAATTTTTATCATAAAAGGGTGTTGAATTTTATCAAGTGTTTTTTTCTGCATTTATTGAGATGATGGTGTGGTTTTTACCCTTTATTCTATTAACGTGGTATACCACATTAGTTGATTTTCATATGTTGACTCACCCTTGCATCCCAGGGATAAATCTCACTTGGTCATGGTGTCTGATCTTTTTAATATGCTGTTGTATTTAGTTGGCTAGCATTTTGATGAGGATTTTTGCATCTATGTTTATCAGGGTTATTGGCCTGTAGTTTGTTTTCCTTACAGTGTCTTTGTTTGGCATTGGTATCAGAGCCAAAGTATTTTACTTGGTATTTTATTGTTTGGCCTCATAAGATGAGTTTGAAAGTATTCTGCTTCCTAGATTCTTTGGAAGAAATTGAGAAGGATTGATGTTAGTTCTTTAAATGTTTGGTAGGAGTCACTGCTGGATTTTTCTTTGTAGAGAAGTATTTGATTACTGATTCAATATCCTTACTAGTTATAGGTCTTTTCCGATTTTCTATTGCTCAATAATTCAGTCTTGGTAGGTTGTATGTTCCTAAAAATATAGCCATGTTTTCTAGGTTATCCAGTGTACTGATATATCATTGTTCATAGTAGCCTCATGATTCTTTTTATTTCTAAGGTATCAATTACAATGTCTCTGCTTCTGTTTTCATTTATTTGAATTCTCTCTTTTTTCCTCAGTTATACTATGGGGAAAAGTTACACTAATATCTTGTTAATCTTATCTTTTAAACAAACTAATTCTTTTATTAATTTTAAAATTATTTTTCTATTTCATATTTCATTTGGTTCTGTTCTAATCTTTATTATCTTCTTCCTTCTGCTTATTTTGGGCTTAATGTATTCTTTTTCTGGTTCTTTGGGGTGTAAAATTAGGTTGTTTACTTAAAATAATCTTCTCCCACGCTGATGCGTCCTTCCATTTCTCCTGCTCTTGGACATCAGACTCCAGGTTCCTCAGCCTTTGGACTCTTGGACTTGCATCAGTGGTTTGCTTGGGGCTCTTGGGCCTTTGGCCCCAGACTGAAGGTTGCACTGTTGGCTTCCCTGCTTTTGAGACTTTTGGCTTCAGACTGAGCCACTACTGACTTCTTTTTCCCCAGTTCACAGACAGCCTACTGTGGGACTTTGCCTTTTGATCATGTGAGCTAATTCTCCCTGATAAACTCCCTTTCATATATACACATATCCTATTAGTTCTGTCCCTCTAGAGAACCATGAATAATACAGCATATAAATGGAACTTGAGGTTTTTAAAACCCATTTAGCTATTTCTAAGTCTTCATGGAGAGTTTAATCCATTTGATCATTGCTAAGGGAGGATTTACTATTGCCTTGTTGTTAATTGTTTTCTGTCTGACCTGCAATTCTTTTATCTCTCTTTTATCTCTGGTTGTCTTCCTTTGTATTTTTTTAAATTTTTTATATTGATATTTTATATCGCAATTTTATATTGATATTTTATGTAGGTATTATCTTTGTGGTTACCATACGTTTACATAACACAGCTTTTATTATGTTGTCTATTTTAAGCTGATAACAACTTATTTTCAATCATATACAAAAATCCCCACCCTCACATACTTTGTTATATTATTGATGTCACAATTCACACGTTTTTATATTATGTATCTTTTAAAATATTTGTATACATGTAGTTACTTCAGTACTTTTTTGGCTTTTAACTTTTATCCTGAAAGTAAAAGTAATTTATATACCACCATTACAGTATTACAGTGTTCCGTATTTGTCTATGTATTTATCTTCACCAAAAATTTTTGTACTTCCCTTTGCTTTTGTTCTGTCATTTCACATCATTTTGTTTCAACTTAAAGAACTCCCTTAAGCATTTCTTGTAAAGCAGCTCTAATAGTGATGAACTTCCTCAGCTTGTGTTTCTTTGGGAAAGTCTTTATCTCTCTTCATTTTTGAATGATGGTGTTGGCCATATATAGTATTCTTAGTTGACAGATATTTTTCTTTCAGCACTTTGAATATATCATCCTGCTCTCTACTGACATGCAAGGTTTCTGCTGAGAAATCTGCTGACAGCCTTATGCAGATTCCCTGTACGTGATAAGTCATTTTATTCTTGTTGCTTTCAAAATTCTATTTATCTTTGGTTTTTGGACAATTTGATTATAATGCATCTCAGTGTGGATGTCTTTGGATTTATCTCATTTGGAGCTCTTAGACTTCCTTTTTAATCCAGATTTGGGTAATTTCCAACCATTATTTCTTTGAATAAGATCTCTTTCCATTTCTATCTCTCTTCTTCTTGTGAAATTCCCATAATGCATATATAGGCCATTTGATGGTGCCCTGTAAGTCCCTTAAGTGAGCTTTTATCACTCTTTTTCATTTTCATTTTTTTTGGTAGTCTTTTTTAATGTTTTCTATCTCTTTGTTGAAATTCTCACTTTGTTCATGCATGTTCTATTGACCTCATTGAGCATATTTCTGATGGTTATTTTGAATTCTCCATCAGAGACATAATATATCTACATTGCAATAAGTTTGATTTCTGGAGATTAATCTTGTACTTTGTTTTGGACATATTTACCTGCTGGTTTTTCCCTTGGTTCTTTATTTTATTATATCTGGATATTAGACAAAACAGCTACCTCTTCCAGCCTTCATGGACTGGCCTCAAACAAAAGAAGACCTTCACCTATCAGCCTGACCAGAGATTCTGGGGACTCCTCAAATCTGCATGCTAGTCAAAACCACCAGCTGTGTTCTTAGTCGCTCCCAGATGTCTAGAATGTACTGGGTGTCATCTGCATTCTAAGACAAGTGAGACAGAAGCCAGTTCCTCAGGCAATCTCTAGAAGAATTGAAATGTCGAACATGTGGTCCAACACTTTCCTTCCTCAGGAAGTAGATGAGATCTGTCATTTTTCTCCCTTGTACTAAGCAGGACCCTCCCAGGTCTGTGATGGCTGCCGGCATGCTAGTTCAAACAGCCATCTTTATTTTTAGTAGCTCCAAGTGTCTAGAATATGCTGATTTTCATTTGCACTCTGAAACAGGTGAGACAGAAGTCAGATCCTTGGGCAACCCCCAGGTAAATCAGAATGTTGAACACATACTGTAGTTCTTTCCTTCCCTCTCCAGAGAGAACCTGGGAGTTGGGGGTTTCCTCTCAAGCATATGGCAATATGCTGAGTGTAGGGATTATGGTTAGAGGATGTCTCAAATTTTCCTATCGCTTCAATGTGGTTAGTTTTCTGTTCACCTCAAATCCAAGAGCTTCTCAACTGGCTTCTGGATTTATTACAAAGGGAGTTGGTCTGTGTATGGTTGTTGAATCATTGAGTTTATGATGGGAAGGAAGACCCAAGTCTTCCTATTCTGCTATATTGCTGATGTTACTCTCCTCTAATTCTTGAATGCCTTCTATGTAACAGAGAATTTTCATGCACATTATCTCGTTTCCTTTTCTTACAATTCTAAACACAAAGTTGACAAAAACCATATCATAAAGTATAAGATTTAGTAAAAACATAGGCTCAAAATTTTTAATCACAAAGCTGGTAAGAGGATTTGAACTCAGGTGCCCAAAGCAGAGTGTAGTGCTCCTCTACCCAGGGTGTCAAGGAGATGTGTCAATGTGTGACACATGGTTTATGTTCCTTGGGTTTATTTAAAGCCTCTGAGCCTCATGTGTGTGTTGCTGTAGTTGTGGAAACCACCATCTTGCTAAGAAGGCTTCACACCGGATTGACAGCAAATTACCTTTTCCATTCATTCATCTATTTTCATACCAAAAATAATTCTCAGTATTTTTGAGTCAATAAACAAAAATGACTTGTTTATGCCGGGCTTAGGCCTAGATGGCTCAGGGTCTTGCTGATGGAACTGTTCATGCTTGCAAACTATGAGATAAAAACTTTGAAAACTAAGGCCTTGCTACCAGCATGTGTCTTGTTGTTGGGGGCCGCACCGGGGGTGGTGGAGAATGAAAGAACACACACAAAGACAAAGACACACAGAGAACATGGCGGCCGCGCTCAGAGCCTCCGCCTCACTTTATTTATACTCCATAAACCTCACGTCAGCAGAAAGAATGCAATGCAAAACAAACTTTCTTTTCCCACATGTAACCTTCTACTCAGTACCTTGTTTCTATATTCTTTCTTATCTACCCGCCTTCTTGGCGCCTACGGGAGTTCATTAAAAGTTCAGTTGGAGATACTGTCCTTGAGCCCTATCTATTCTCAGCATACTGTTTTCAAAGGCCCCTGCATTTCCCCCCTTTTAATTTTGTTTTGCCTCAATCCTAAAAAGGTAGTCCATATTTGTTCTTGTGTTTTCTTTTGTTTTTGGAGGCGACGGAGGGAGCATCGAATCACCAAAAGAAGTAGACCCAATCCAAGTGCCCAAAGCAATATACTTCCAGAGATTGTAGAAATCCATGTCTTCATCTGGGTCCATGGGTTAAAGGCAGCAAGGCGCTGACCCAGCTCCTGAAGGGTTACAGTTCCAGACAACACATGTAATTGTTGTCGAAATGCTTCGGAAATGTTCTGAGTGAGCTCTTGGATGTCCAAACTAATATTTTTATGGCCTATTAATAATTTTTGGATTACGGTCCAATTTTGAGAGATGTTAAAAAGCACAGGCGTTACATAAAATTGAGTGGAGTTCCAATCACATTGTAATGTTATCCGAGTACTGAGGACAGTGAGCTGATCTCCAAGCCATGTCAAGGCTTGTTCCATGTTGTCCAATCTTTCAGCAAGTTGAGAATCAATGTTTCGTTGTTGAAGCCATAACCGGTGAGATTGTTCATGCCATTGCTGCACAAATTCAGCATTTTGTATGCTTTGATGAAGAGCGAGCCCTGCTACAGCCGCAGTGGAGGCAATGGCAACAAGACTCATCACCGAGGCAATTATAAGTCCAAGGGCACGGCGGGTTCGCTAAAGAGAAGTCCAAATATAAGTTTCAAGAGGTGATGCCCCCCACGGTCACGTAAGATTAACAGGTAGCCAAATTTCCTTACGAGCCCTGAGGATATAAATATCCCCAGCAAAGTTGTGCCACCAAGAATGATTGAGGCAAGACAAAAATGTACACGTATTTGTACAATTAACAATTCCCGTATTATTATCCCATATCAAATTCCCTGCTAATAATAGGTAGGGCTTACGGACACAAGCAATAATATATCGAGAGGTATTCCGATATAACTGAATATGAAAGGAATTAGTTGGGTTAGAAAGATTAAGAGACATATTCCCCACAAAAGTGCTAATGGCATCGCCTGCAGCTAACAACTTCCAAAGATGACTCTGTACTTAGGCCTCCTTCACACCATACCAAGGTTTCATTATTGTTAGCAGCAATACTTTTATTTACCCGGTGCCATTTCAAAGGTATGTGACTAAATTTTATTTGAAAATCACCGTGCACACTTCAATCAGTTATTTGCATCCCATTGTATTCTAATAAAATCCGGGTTTTATTTCCCCGACATAGTTGCCACTCCAGCACCTCAATATTAGGAGAAACCTCTGGAATAGGACAAAAAGGTAAAGAACTAGGAATAGTTTCATTACTATATACAGTATGATTATAATAACAGTATTAGCAGCCACATAACTATGATTATAGCGAACAACTCAGGCTTCATACGATTTTCGGAGACAATGAGAACTATTTCCCATACATATTGGAAGTCCTTCCACTCCAAATTGATATGTGTTGTTTATAATTCCCGTTTCCCGTTCTATATTGTCCTTGTCTATATAGGGGGATGGCATCCAAGTAGTGTCATTGGTGAAAACCTTAATTTCCGCCTCCCCTCAGGCGACTCCCTGATACAAGGGCGAAAAGGGAATATAAGTCCAATATTCATACAAAGCCTCACTAAGAGAAATAAGTCCCCCGCCGAGGCACATCCAACAAAGGAAGAAATGCATGCTGAATCCAGTTTTCTTTTCAACAGGGTTTCAATCATCTTGTAGGAAACCACTCAGGTCCGCTCCCTGTAAGAACAAGAGCATAGCCCCGTTCCTGTTTTAGAACTTGCCCTTGAACACACTTACCTTCTTCATTAGGATACCAAATCTTTAAATTGTCAGCGGGGACTATCACCGAGGGAGGTGAGGAAAGATGGGTTACGACAGCGGAGTCTTGCAATTGTCTCCATTGATTCAAAAAATTAAGGTAAAAAGAACCTTCAAAATCTGGTTTCAAAATCTGGTTTCTGGGGGGCTCATTTCCCCCTTTTTGTTTTGTTTTAATAGTTAAGTTTTTAAAGTTAAATGTGCATGCTCAATGATGGCTTGACCTTGACTGTTGCCCGGGATACCGGTGATATGTTGAATATTGTATTGCTGTAAGAAAACTTATAATTTATGAGAGACATAAGCAGGGGCATTATCAGTTTTTTTTGTTTTTTTTTTTGTTTTTGTTTTTGTTTTTTTTTTGAGACAGAGTCTCGCTCTGTCGCCCAGGCTGGAGTGCAGTGGCCAGATCTGAGCTCACTGCAAGCTCCGCCTCCCGGGTTCACGCCATTCTCCTGCCTCAGCCTCCCGAGTAGCTGGGACTACAGGCGCCCGCCACCTCGCCCGGCTAGTTTTTTGTATTTTTTTCGTAGAGACGGGGTTTCACCGTGTTAGCCAGGATGGTCTCGATCTCCTGACCTCGTGATCCACCCGTCTCGGCCTCCCAGAGTGCTGGGATTACAGGCTTGAGCCACCGCGCCCGGCCGCATTATCAGTTTTAAGTATAAGAGGAATGCCCATGATGGCGAAACAAACTAAGAGATGAGTAATAACAGAAATGAGAAAAGGTATCAATGGTATGATGAACATTTTAATCGTCCAAAAGAAGGGACATCTCGTGGATTAACCCCAGGATGGAAGGATGGAATGCTCAAAGGAGCACAGGAAGGACAAGCTCGAATAAGAGAACGAGCTTATTTATGAGTTAAATGAAACCGTCATTGAAGGCCAGAACTATTAGTGTGATGTAGAGCATGTTCTTGTTCTGCAGCCTGCAAGTGGCCAATTAGAAGTGAATCAATCTGAGTATTACCATGAACTAATGGTCCAGAAAGTTGAGAATGAGAACGAAGATGAGTGATGAATAAAGGAGCTCGACGTTGGCTCAAAGTAAAGGATAACAAAGAAAAGAATTTCTGAAGAGAAGTAGCACAAAGAGGTAAAGTGGCCTGAGAAATATAAGAAGTAACATAAACGGCGTATTGAGAATCACTAACAATGTTACAACCAGTAGTAGGGAAATCAAGTAAGACCGTGAGAATAGCAAACAATTCTCCCTATTGCACCGAGGGATAAGGATAAACTGTAACTCAAGATTGATGAAGCTTCTTGCCAAGAATCAGAAGTTGCAAGAAGATAAGTGATCTGACTATGAGTGAATTGAGAGATAATTAAGGAAGGATCTCCTCCCCAAAGTTGTCAACAGTGATGCCGTCCTTTGATGATCAGTTCAGCTAAACGATCGATATAAGTAGCCAAGCGTTTAGATATTTTATTGGACAAAAAGATCCATTTTAGTGGTCGACTAGTTTGATGAATCATTCCTGTGGGAGAAGGTAAAGTATGAAATAAACAAAGGGAAAGGGGAACATCGGGAAGGATATAATGTAAATGAGCCTTTTGAAGTTGCTCTTCCACAAGCTGGAGTTCCTGTAAAGCCAAAGGAGTTAAATGACGTGAGCTGTCCAAGTGACTGTCTCCTTCTAGAATAGAAAAAAGATGTTGTAACTGAATAGAGAAAAAACAATTTTTGAGATCTATGACTATTAATTTTTAACTTTGTGGTATAAGGGCAGGATTAGGAAGACCAGGCTGTAAACTTTCCCTAGGTTTAATGTAAACATTTATAGTTTTAAGACAAGACAAAGACGGGAATTCCATGCAGAAATACGTGGCTTTATATTCCTCTCGGCCATTTGTTTTTTGACTTACTCTTTTAGAGTCCTAAATATTTCTTTAAATAATGGTCACTGTTTCACCTAAATAGGAGTGGTGGCTATGAGTTTAAAGGATTGTAGCCCATTTTGAACATCTTATTTTTGGCAGCTGAGGAAATATGAGGAATGTTTAAAAAAGCAGCAAATTGTTGTGAAAGATCTTGTTCCCAAAAATTAATATTGATAGGAACAATATAAAAATAAAAAACACTTGACCTTGTTAACCTTTAGGACCGACACAGGTTAAAGGTTCTACGTCTTGATAAACCACAGAAGCAGCACCCAAGCCAGTGAGTATAACTGCAACTTGTCTTTTTTCCTATTGTATAGGCCTCTAATTTAAACAAATAATAGACATGTTTACCACCGTATCAATTAACCCTTTAAAAACTATTTCATTAATGTACAATGAACATAAGGGCTTTTGATTAGAAACTAAAGTTTCCCAAAAAACAGTTTTTTCTGTGCTACCAAACCCTCCCTATTGAGAATACGTTCCCCTGCCTCTAGGCATATAAATTGTGAGACTTGAACCATAATAAGACTTTTATTAGTAACATCATGTCCTTTTGGCAAAGGGCCACACTCTCTAATAGCTAATTTATATACTCCTCTATTAGGAGACAAAGTATAAGGCTGAGTAATAACTAAGTCAGCAGCGGCGCTCTGCTTAGTTGCCACATAAAGCTGAGAAACTGGGGTAAGGTGTGGGATCCTTAAGGAGGACTTGAATTTATTCCTTAATGTTGTAGGCCATTGCTCACTGAATATTGTATTAGACTTGTATTGTAATTGTTGGGGCCCCAAGCCTGTGGGCCCCGGCTCCCATTTCCCAGGAGAGGAGATAGTAAATTTCCACTTTTATCAGTTTTGGAACGACATTTATTTGTCCAATGTCGACCTTTACCACAACATTTGTATACCTCTGAAGGCAACTTTCTGCCTTGAGGGATAAAAGTGTTCAATTTTTATGACATTCTTTTTTGAAATGTCTAGGTTTACCACACTGAAAGCAAACACCTTGTTTGTTATTTCCTTTTAAGGCTTTAGACAAAGCTCCAGCAAATAATTGAGCATTATAAATAGCCCCTCCAACACTAACACAAGTTTTAATATATTTATCTAAATTGGCCCCATTGGCCTTTAACGATTTTAACAATTTTTAACAGTCAGCATAAGCATTTTTAAAAGACAATGTTTGTAACAAAATTTTTGAAGCAAGGCCAGCACCCACAATTTTGAAGACAGCATCCTGAAGATGGGCTACGAAATCTGAATATTGTTCATTTGTGCCCTGTAAAATCTTCACAGAGGAAAGGGAAGATTTTCCTGTTATCTCTACCTTATTTTAGGCCCTTAAAAACAAAGTCTTGATTTGAGTAAGGGCAACATCTTCTAGACCAGCCTGAGCACTAAGAGTAGCATATTGGCCCATGCCTGTGAGTTGTTCCTCAGTGGCTCCTGGGGGATCACACATAACATTTTTTCTAGCCTGTACATGCGCCTTGTTCATTTACCAGCTGTGCAATTGTAACCACTGAGAACGATCAAGAAAAGCCTTCCCCAAAGTCTTCCAGTCTATAGGAATTATCAAATTTTCTGATGAAAAATATCAAGAAGACCAAGGATAAAAAGAGATTGAGGTCCATAGTTAGAAATGGCAGCTTTCATTTCTTTTTAAAAATTTAATTTGTAAGGCATTAAATTGGACATTATTGCCACCATTTGAAAACTGAGCATTAGGAGCAAAAGAAGCATAAATAATTGGAAACAGATCCAGCTCCTTAAAATTTTTTTTTAATTAAAAGTATATATAATATATAATACTCATATCCCCAAATATAAAGAATCTCAACATATTAATAAGAAAAGGCAAATAACCCAACCAAAAGTAGCAGAACAAGGAAATGACAATAAACCTATATGTCTAACATCATTACTCACTAGGAAATATGTATATTAATACCAAATTGAGAATCATTACATACACAATACAATGGTTAAAATTTAAAAACACAGAAAATATCAAGAAGTAGTTAATGTGTTAAGCAGCTCGAATACTCAACTTCTGTTTGGAGTGTAAATTGGTGGAACCTATGCACCCCTATAACATAACAATTTCCTAGCTGGGGTTATTAATACTATATTAATATTAATAGTTAATATTAATGTGCTTATTTATTAACTATTGAAATACTCATAATATTTTAACAAACAACAAAATATACATATACACTGGTTTTGACATATTAAACAGGTGTTTAGTATAAATTTAAAGTATGTCTGATGTGAACAGGGCTTCAACTTTGCCAAACAAAGGTAAAGATAAGGAAGCCGGGGGGTTGGAGGCACTAGAAAATCCTCTTTTAACAGGGCAGAAAGAAAAGAAACAGGGAAAGCTCACAAAGGTGAATTAGAAGAATGTATCTGTAATATTTGTTGAAGCATTTCCATAATACACTGCATGTCAGAATTTCCCTTAGAAGAAGGAAGAGCTGGCCTTTTCTCTTCTCCCCCTTTTGCTACCCCCACCATCCTCTGTTATCCTGGCACAAATGGGCTCCATTTCAGATTTATTTATTTATTTATTTATTTATTTATTTTCCAAATCCTCAGATACCTTTCCTCCTGTGGCTACATTACCACACTCTGAATCAGTCTCAAGTAACTCTAATGTCTGAGTGATAGAGTCACACAAGGTCCACAATTTTAGAGGCATAATATCCCCTAACTGGAGAGCTCTAAGCAGAGTTTTTACTACCTGTAACCATTCTCTGCGATTCAGCTGCACTTTAGTCTGATACTGAAACCAGTAACAATGTTGTTCAACATGGGCAAACAATCACTTCAAAGTCTTTTTCTTTCACTTCTACTCCTATAGACAGCAATAGTCCTTGAAACAGCCGTAAATATTCTGAGGCCAGAGAGATGGAATTCCCCATAATGAAAGCTTAAGAAGGTTCCCCTTAACAATATCTGAGCCTTACCCGCCCCTAGGGGGTTCCCCTTCTTGTTCTCCCCTACTCACCCGTGCTGACCCTGCTCGCTGCGCCACTTGTTGGGGGCCGCACCGGGGGTGGTGGAGAATGAAAGAACACACACAAAGACAAAGACACACAGAGAACATGGCGGCTGCGCTCAGAGCCTCCGCCTCACTTTATTTATACTCCATAAACCTCACGTCAGCAGAAAGAATGCAATGCAAAACAAACTTTCTTTTCCCACATGTAACCTTCTACTCAGTACCTTGTTTCTATATTCTTTCTTATCTACCCGCCTTCTTGGCGCCTATGGGAGTTCATTAAAAGTTCAGTTGGAGATACTGTCCTTGAGCCCTATCTATTCTCAGCATACTGTTTTCAAAGGCCCCTGCATCTTCTGGACCAGCAGCATTAGCACCACATAGAAGCTTATTAGAAATGTGGAATTGCAGGCTGTATCCCAGACCTCCTGATTTCATATGCCTTTCAGTTTGAAAAAACTCTACTCTAAAGCACAATATACATTTTGATGCTTTTCTCATGATGTAATAATTTTCTAGTGTGTTTGTGACTAAATGCAGTAAAGAAAGCCTTCAATTTCTTATTTTTCTATGTTCACTAATTTTAAAATAACAAATAATGAAGGAAGAGTCTTCATTGCCTCTTCGAAAACAATCACTTATTTACAACAATAGCTTTACAACTCCAACAATTCATCTAAATGCCTGATTTGCCCTGTACCTCTACAGCAGGCACACAGAGCCAACCTGGGTAAGCCATATTCTTTACGGGAAAAAAAAAGAGAAAATAAGTTGATTTGGTAAGTTTATGAAGTTGAAACATTGTAATGGAAATACCACTGGACTGGGTTCAAGAAGACCTATGTTTAAGTGAGAATTTTCCTCAAACCGTCAAGATATTCTTGGACAGGACTCTTCCCTTTTCTGGGTCTTGGGTTTCCTCATGTGTATTAAGAAGTTGGTACAACCTGGGTTTCGAGGCCTTTTCCCACTCAGAACACTTGCTAATTTTTGTTTAATAGATCTCTCCTTGTTCCCCTTGGAAACCAAAAATAAAATTCTCAGGTCCGCCAACCACCTGAATGGACTTCCTCCTCAGCCAGGGCACTCTTACATTTTAACCTGAAAGACCAGTTCTGGTCATGACAGGAATCTGAGGGTCAGACATGCCTCACGGTGCCTCTCTGGTATTAATGTGAACACAGACTTTAAGCCTGATAAGAAACATTTTACAAGCCAGTCTCTGAACCCTGCTACCCGAAGGCTTCCTCTGCAAATAAGAACTTTGGTCTCCACAATTCTTTATCTTAACCCAGACATTTCTTTCAATTGATCCCAGATCTTTACATAAACTCAACCAATTGTCAAGCAGAAAATTTTCACATCTACCTATAAGCTGGAAACACAAGCTCTGAGTCGTCCTACCGTTTTGGACCAAACCAATGTATTTCTTAAATGTATTTGATTGAAGCCTCATGTCTCCCTAAAATGTATACACCAAGCTGCACCATAACCACCTTGGACACATGTTCTCAGGGTCTCTCAAGGGCTGCGCCACATGGTCACTCATATTTGGCTCAGAATAAATCTCTTCAAATATTTTACAGAGTGTGACTCTTTTTGTCAACATCTTCATTTCCTCCACCACTGCTATTTACTAGTCCAAATCACTCTTCCTTCATTTATTGCTACAGCAATCTGTTTTTATTGTTGTTGTTGTTTGTTCGTTTGTTTTTGTTTTGTTTTGTTTTTGAGACGGAGTCTCGCTCTGTAGCCCAGGCTGGAGTGCAGTGGCCGGATCTCAGCTCACTGCAAGCTCCGCCTCCCGGGTTCACGCCATTCTCCTGCCTCAGCCTCCCGAGTAGCTGGGACTACAGACGCCCGCCACCTCGCCTGGCTAGTTTTTTCTATTTTGTAGTAGAGATGGGATTTCACCGTGTTAGCCAGGATGGTCTCAATCTCCTGACCTCGTGATCCACCTGTCTCGGCTTCCCAAAGTGCTGGGATTACAGGCTATTTTTGTATTTTTAGTAGAGACGGGGTTTCACCATGTTAGCCAAGATGGTCTCGATCTCCTGACCTCGTGATCCGCCCGCCTCAGCCTCCCAAAGTGCTGGGATTACAGGCGTGAGCCACCGTGCCTGACCTGCTACAGCATTTTAACTAGTCTTCTGATTCCTGCTCTCTTGGTTTCCTGCTCCCTCAATTCAACTACTCGTTCCTTTGTTCTAAAAAGAAAAGCTGACCATATTCGTCTTATGCTTGGAACACTTTAACCGCCCCAAGGCCCTTTCTGTTCCTTGAAGGTGCTATGCTCGTCTTCTGTCCCTGACCACACTGCTACTTCCCATCCCCTCTCACCTGAAATACACCACACTCACCAGCCTCTTTACTTAGCTGAGTGTTGCTCGTCTTTTTTCTTTTGAGATGGGGTTTCACCCTTGTTGCCCAGGCTGGAATGCAATGGTGCAGTCTCAGCTCACTGCAACCTCCACCTTCTGGGTTCAAGTGGTTCTGCCTCAGCCTCCCAAGTAGCTGGAATTACCGATGTGCTCCACGATTCCCGACTAATTTTGTATTTTTTCAGTAGAGACAGGGTTTCATCATGTTGGCCAGGCTGGTCTCAAACTCCTGACCTTAAGTGACCCACCCGCCTCGGCCTCCCAAAGTGCTGGGATTACAGGCGTGAGCCACCACACTCGGCCTTGCTCACCTTTTAAGCATCATCTTCACCATCACTGGGAAGATACTCTTGCTGCCATGGTGCTCTGTCCTTTTAGTCATAATATTTGTTGCTTCTTACTATTATTGCTTATTTGTAACTTATCTCTGTGTGGGCTGAGACCAGTTTCCCGTGCTCACAATCATGTTCTTGTAGATAACACCAAGTAAGCACTAAAAATAATTGCTCGAATTGCCTATGTGAATTCTTGCCTCCCACTTCCTTTGTTGATTAAATAATAATAAGCTCTAAATATTGCTTTAAGGAATAGGTATAATTCACTCAAGACACATAGAAAAATTCCTGGCATTTATTATTCACTTAATACGTGCTAGCTATTACAATTGTTATTATCCTTTTCTCTCTTTAATTACAGCAGTCAGTATGGGCTTAATTATAATTACCTGATAACTAAAAATCTTCTCACTTTGAAGCTAAATGGAATACTTTAAAAAGCAGATGCATTAATCAATTAACCAAATGCATCAGTTTAATAGTATTTCTTATTCCAATGAAACAAAGAATCATACTGTTATATGCTATATATATAATTCATATTTATTATAAATTATGCACCAATATATTTGCAAAATAATGCATTTAATTATTATAAAATATTATTAAATTATTCTGAAAATGGTCTGTGATTTGTTTTCTCAAAGCTTAACTTAATGGGAAAGGCTTGAGAGAAATTGTCATTTTAAAGAAAATAAATCCTGGATACTTATGACCTAAAAGGAAATCTGGCATGCATCTCTTAATATTCTTAGAAATTACTCAAAGGTTCAGCTTTTATTAATTCATAACTCTTCAAAGTTATGAATCAATAGATCCTAAATCTCCACCCAATCTCCCACCCAATATTTGAATCTCCGTGGCACCACCTTAGCCCAGTGATTGAACAGTCACTGCATGGAAAGGGAGAATATTAAAGCTCTATTAGTTCCCATAGCAACATATGATTTATTAAGATTTTATCTACGGTTTTTTAAAAATGCATTCTCTGCAAATCAGAAACAAATTATAACATAGTCATAGAAGAAAAAAAGGAAGATGGATGGTGGATAAGGAAACAATTGAGATATTTATATTAGTTTCTTTCTTTGTCAGGCACTAAATAATTATATAGGTAGGAGTTATGACCAGAAAAGATGCAAAATATCAGTCTTATTCTGTCACTATTATATCATTCAACATTACTCTTATTCCCAATTTGCAAGCTTTCTTCATTGTCTCCTAGTTATTCTTTGTTTATATTCTTTCTCTCCATCTGATTCCCCCTTCCTCCCTTTTTACCTTCATGCTTCTTTTCCTACTAGCTCTCTTTGTTTATCCAGGTATTCTTTCATTTCTGTAATACAATAATATGGTTTTACCTTAATAACCCAGAAACTGAACTATAATAATAATAAAAAATACTCTGACATAGGAGGGGTAGGCTGGACAGCCACAGTGATAATATGTGGTTAAGGGCTCAAAACATGTAGGCTGGGTAGACGGATGGATAGATAAATTTAATTTTACAGATATTCCTCAAGTTCCAAACAGTAAAGTACTGTACTGTATACTGTGATAGATAATAGGTGAGGTCTCATTCTCTGTACTTCAATGGCTAAAATCTCCCAGAAATTTTATATACAGAGCTAACTAAACATAGCACAAAGGAAATGGTAAGAAACAATGCAAAGAGAGGAAGAAGTGAGAAAAAAGAGGCACAGCAGAAGAGAGAAGGGGAATTTTATGCAGGGAGGAGGAAATAGAAATAAAGTAGTTAACAAATGGAAAATTAACATGGACTACAAGAAAGGCGTGTTTCAGAACTTCAAGCACATTAACATTGGTTTTCTTCAAATCGTGTGGATCCAACACATGGCCACTGGTGAAAATGCTGCATGCTATGACTTTATTAAGTTTTGTTGTTGTTGTTGTTGTTGTTTTATGAGACTGAGTCTCACTCTGTCACCCAGGCTGGAGTGCAGTGACACAATCTTGGCTCACTGCAAGCTCCACCTCCTGGGTTTAAGGGATTCTCCCGCCTCAGCCTCCTGAGTAACTGGGAATACAGGCACATGCCACCACACCCAACTAATTTTTTGTTTTTTTCTTTTGTATTTTTAGTGGAGAGGGGGTTTCACCATGTTGGCCAGGCAGGTCTCAAACTCCTGGCCTCAAGTGATCTGCCTGCCTTGGCCTCCCAAAGTGCTGGGATTACAGGTATAAGCCACTGCGCCCAGCTGACTTTATTTAGTCTTTATTATAAATTGAATAAAACCTTGGTAAATAGAGATATTTTGTTTCTTGTAACCTGGGTGGATTATTGTAAATTAGCATCATATGCTTGTTTCAGACCACCAATAACAGCCATCTTTATGAACAGAGGCTTTCAAATAATAGGCGAATGTGTGAAAAGAGACTTAAACATTTCTGTAAAGAATTCTATGAAAATTTTCAACATGGTCATTAGAATTTGTACCATTAAAATTTTTTAATAATAAAAATCACTTTAAAACATTATTTTAATGATACTAAATTTCTACTTTTTACTTTTTGAAATACATACGGTAGCAAGCAATGAGAAAGTATTTAATGATGACATGCCAATTAACAAGTTCAATATGTCAAGTAAAAGTAATAATGTTTCCTTAACACCAAATAGTACAGCACGATTTATATAAATGCCCATCCTTCCAAAGAATGGAACCCTTTCACATGGTGCAGTAAATTGAATACTGTCTTTTTACAGCTGTTCACAAAGACAAAGATATTTTTGAGCTTCATTTATAAAACATAAATATCATATTGTTATTCCAGCCTTCTTGTAATTCAAAATAGCATCAGTGCTGGCTGAACATATTACTCATGCATTGGAAAGTTAGAAATGGTGACAATTTGAAGTTAACATTGTGAAATGAAGATGAATGTGCAAAATGTTCTAGCTTTATTCTGTTTTCTATGAATAATCTGAACATATTTCTTCTTTATATATTGGTTTAAGAAGATGTTATAAATACCTAACTTGGGGACAGAAGGATTTTAGTAAAGAAGAAGAGACATTTAAAATTACTTCTACGTCTTACTCTAAGAACAATCTGCCAATTAGTAGAGCTGTATGTTTCCAGGTACAGAAAGATGTGTCCTAAGATTCAGACAGAAGGTTGTGAGTTTACAGGAAGAAAGAAACTGATTCCTTCTGGGGTGTCCTAAAGGCTTCTCACAGAAAGTGGTACTTGAATAGTGTCAGATATTCGAAGCAGGGACAGGATATTTCAACAAGAAGGAATGCATAAATAGGACATAGGCAGGGAAGCAGCCAGGGCATATGGAGACTGAGGAGTTTGGCTGTTTAATGGAGTTCATGGAGGTTGTGACAGAGAAGTAGTGGCAGATAAGATGGATGGTAAATTGGGGGCTAATTGTGGAAGGTTTTGAGTGCTAAGCTAAGTAATTTAGTTTTTATTTGGTAATGAATAAGAAACCCCATGGTTTATTTTTCCCTAAGTTTTAAAATGCTGAATACTCACATGATCAGAGCTCGCTATTTATCGGATACTTAGAATGCACCCAGCTATGTTAGGTGGTTTATAAATATTATCCAATATGATCATCACAAAATTATGGCTGAAAGATGTATTAACCCCATTTTTCAGATGAGAGAACTGAGTCTCAGGCTATATAATTTGCCTGTGTACAACAATCTAATAAGCAGATTTTTTAATCAAAATCATTTTGCTCATTACGCTACATAATCCTGTTGTTTTCATAATTCTATTGTTTTAACAAAATCCTGTTCCACTATAATCCCATTATGCTTCATAATCTAGTATTTTGAAGAAGATAAAAATAGAAAAGATCGAGAATATGTCAGAGGCTATTTTAATAGCACAAGAAGTAATCATTCTGATTCAATTATGTTTGTCACTAGTTCAAGTAACAGCAAATCTGAGTTATCACGGTTTCTGAAAAAATGCACATTGAAAAATTGTGTGATGGTTATTTTAGATTTTTAGCATGATGTTGAGGGTTCCTATGCAAAGGAAAATTTAAATTTGTTCTTTGACTGTTGGGTTTCTTATGTTATTCAGGAAGTCTGGCAATGCCTGTAATGGGAACTTTCCTAGTAATATGCATTAAACGTAATTTCCACTTTTTTAAACCATCAAAATTAAGCATATAGTGTGTGTAACATCTAAACTATGGCAAGCACCTTAATTACATTTTTTCATTTTAATCTCACAACAACCTTGTAATGTTGGTGTTCTTCTCCCATTTTATAGATGAAGAACCTAAGGCTGAGAGAAATTTTGTCTGTATACGACGCAACCAACATTCATATTCAGCTCTATTTGTCTTTAAATCACTACAGTTTCCACTACAGCCAATTGCCCTGTAACTCCTCATGTAATAAAAATGACTGATCTTAAAGTGATATTCATATCTCATGATTGAAAAAGAATAAGGAATCATCCGTGGCACAAACCTGCCATGCAGGGAGTGTAGAATCAGTGTTAATACACAGGCTTTGGGATCAAAGGAATGTGAGATTAACTCTCATATCCACCATCTTAAAGCTGTGTGGCCTTAGATATATTACTTAATCTTTCAGAGGCTGGACTGCTAATCTGAAAAGTGCAAATAATAATATCTACTTCAGGGAGTTGTTAAGAGGATTAAGTGAAATAATGCCTAAAAAGTACTTAACACAAAGTAGGCTCTTAATAAAAGCAAGCTCTAGGTGCATAGCACACTATGCTATTTCCTTGATTCTCATAGCTTCATCTCTGAGTCAATCACTTCCAAATATTAGATTCAGACCTCTCTTCTGAATTCTGGATCCATGTATCCCATCACCTATTTGGCATCTGCGCTTGGATGCCCACAGGCATCTCATACTTTGTATACATCAAACTGAACTAATGATATATGTCACCCTCCCTCCTTCCCAGCTAGTATCTGCTCCCCTGCAGTTGGTTTTTTTTTATGGTAGTGAGGTAGGGGTGAGTGTGTGTGTGTGTGTGTGTGTGTGTACAAATCAACACTGTAACCAGCCCACAACTAATCCATTCTTAAGTAACTCAGTGCTAAGGGATATGGCTTCTAAATTCCGCCCGATACCACCCTAGTCTTAGTGGCCATAATTTCTCTCCTAGCCTAATGCAGTCACATCCACTGCTGCCTACACCCACCAACCAGTTAGTCATACTCTAACCAGAGGGACCTTCTTAATGCCCCTTGAGTTTTAAGATTGGCTTAAAGTCTCATTCCACTTTGATAGAAATCCAAAATCCCCCTTGGAGTTTTTGTTAACTTGGTATAAACATTCAATCTTATAAATTCTTCTTCCCTCAGGAGCCAACTTCCACAAATACTGCTTCTGTACCCTAACACCTCCAGGTGAAACTCAGCCCCTTCTACAAGTTCCATGGATGATCCACTCCTACAAAGCACTTGTGAGCCCATATAGCCGACTTTAGTGAACATTAGGACTCAGGGAGATGGAGAACTATTTGCTATTCAGAATGTGAACTCCAATGGTGCGTTAGGTATTTCCAGTCTTGAATGTCCTCTGCCCTTCTCACCATCTGGATGTTCCCATTGGCAGATTGCCCCTTCTTCATCCCAGCATCATACCATCTTGGGGGCTCTTATCTTATACCCTTTCTTTATTCTAGATTTCTTTATTCTTTATTTAAATCCTTTGTGATTTGAATCCCAGTTTGGATGTCTGGTTTTTGTTTGTTTGCCTGGGTTCCTCAGCTCACACCATCAGTATTTCCTTCTATCCCAAGTGGTTGGTTACCAAGTATTTTTCCAATAAAAGTTCCTACCCCCAATAGGAACTCTGGAGCCAGCAAGTAACATCATAAACTTTTTGCTTCTATTACAGAATGTAAATCAGATCATCCCACTTCCCTGCCAAATAGCGTGTAAGTGGCTTCCCATTGCCTTTAGCATAAAGCCTCTAACTTTTTTAGAAGTGTCTACAAAGTTTCCCATGATGCCTCCTCTACTGGCCATTCTAATGTTGTTTTGGTTTCTCATCCACATTGTGCTTTCTCCAGCACCCAGGTCTTCATATTCACTGTCCTTAGGTCCTGTTCTATCTCCAACTCATCATCAGGTCAACTCTTACCAGCCCATAGGTCTCTGCCTAACTAGCACTTACTCTAGGCTAGAGCCACCTGCTAGGAGCTCCTTGATCATCAGGTATTTCTTAACAATGCTTTCTCCACTTGCAGTTATCTAGTTATTTAAAATAATGTATTTCCTCTCTCTCCACAGACTCAAAACACTACTAGGACAGAAACCAGATTTCTTGTCTTAACTATCACATTCTCAGCAAGAAGCATACAGCAGGCACTTAATTGTTAAAAACTATCTGAAGGTAAACGTTGAGTCAAGCATCTGTGTAAGGTATTGCCCTAAATCTCCCTTAACTTCTGGGCTTTAATTTATTCTGCATATATAGGGATCAGTCTTTCAGAAGACCCCGAAAACCTTAGTGAAGGTGGAGGGCTCAATAAACTATTTGCTTTAAAGCTCTGACAATTTTGTTGTTGCTGATATTAACAACTCAACAAGAAGGGGAGTTAAAGGGCAGTGCGTACAAAAGGTCACAAGTGTACTGCCTAAATATGCTGTGAGCTTCGTAAGTAGGCTGCACTCTTGTTCGCTATCATCAGGATTTAATTAACTGGTGTCACAGCTGAATTGACATTTCATGCCTGTGGGGAAATTTGACGGAACTCATCCATTCCAAAATAAATGATTAGCACCACCGTCTTTCACATGATCTTTCAATAAGTGGGACAGCTACATTTTCACAACTTGCTGGGGAAAAACCATTTTCAAACTCGAAATACCAGTAAGCATGGAAAAGAAGGATGGGAAATAATAAAGTCAGGCAAAATGATATTTGTGGACCCTTCATTTTATGAAAATAAAACTTGTTTCAGAGGCAAAACGAACCTGTCAGGAACCCCTGTTTTTCATAACAAATTATGCCAGAAGAATGTTGCACAGTTTTGGAATTTACCTGATCACTGAGCTGTTGAGAACAAATGTATTTTTATGGGTTCCTGGGTTGTGGGCCGACCCCCTACCCAGTCAGTCACCAGCCAAGCACAGCTTCCAAGTCTTTAAACTTCTCAGCACAGTAGGCCCTAAAACTGTTCCCATGGTAACCTTCCATCAAACAGGTGAGCTGTAAAACAGGTGAGCTCAGGCTGTTATTTGCAGGCAAAACGAGAAAAAGAAATACTGGCTGCTCTTGTTCGTGATGCCACAAAGAGAAGTAATACTGATTACTGAATAAATAGACTGCAAGTCAGAATAGTTGTTGAACCAATTAGGAATCATGGCGTTAGTGTCCTGACCAAAAAAAAAAAAAAAAATACACCTTCTAAAATGTATACGTCTCAAAGAAAATCAATGAGAAAACAGATCACAAATTGTGTAGAAATATTAGTCATTGTTTTTGGAGGATCTCCTAAATATTGGGTCCTTGGATGGAAAATTTGCACATATGATTTCATTTGTCTCTAACCCCCAAAAAACCTGTCATAATAAGCTTTTAGTATTTCCATGATTTACCTTAAATAACTGAGGTTCAAAGAATAAAAATGAGAGACTGTCACTTAAGTGGGATTTGAACCCGGGTCTCTGTGTCTCCAAAATTTCTGTTTTTTTCATGATGCTACACTTTTTGAGCATTTATCAAGCATATTCTAAAAGAAGTCAGTCACAGTTTGTGCTGAGGGAATTTGCCACCAATTAAGTACAGATGTGAAAGGCGGCATTTGGGAAATCATCTTGGCTCCAGGATCTTACAGTCTAGGGACTGTAGTATAATAGAGTCACAAAATCTGTAGTTATAAGAATTGCCTTGAGTGCTGTCTCCTCCACAATATAATAGGGTAGCCTTGAGAAATCCATTAAATTTTTTGAACCTCAGTTTCTTCTTCTGTGAATTGAGATAATAACTTAATGGAATGTTCTGAGAATCAAAGGAGAAAATATATTTGAAAGTGCTTTCTAAAATATAAAATGTGATATATGACTATTAATACTACCCTACATATCACATAAAATCTTGGCACATCTCTTTGGCACAACAGTTTCTTTTCACTTAAAACTGGCCAGTTGAATTCTTTCCTCAAGCGTGTTTTATTTAATCTCCAAAATTAAGAGTTGTGCAGAGCTTCCAGTCTGAGTTCATTTTAGAAGTCAGGAAATAATTGTTACATTATTATATATATTGAACTGTCATTATACACATGCACACACATATGGCAACTTGATAAGAAAATATCATTTGTATTTATTTTAAATTAATGCTTAACTGGTGACAGCCTGTAGCTATCACCTACACTCTGGTTGGGCCAAGAAAATAGTGTATGATTTAGAAACTGAAGGACAAAAGATGAGTAATGGTCAAGGAAATGGCAGTGCAAGGAATTCAAGGCAGCCTACAGGCTGGGGCTGTAATCTGGCAGCCTACAGGCTGGGGCTGACCTGCCAATGTATTTTCTTTGGCCAGCAGGGGTTTATTTTGTTGTAATTGTGCTTTTTAATGATGCTCTTAAACAATGTATGTACCCTCCAGTTTGCTAACATTCCATCATTTGTATCCTCTTATACCTGGCTGCCTCTCACATGTATATTACCTGCCTGACAGCAATAGGCAGTTGGGAGTCCCTTTACCAAATAACAGGCAAAAGAGATGAGTCTTCTTCATTCTGAAACCATAAAGAATGATGGGAGGCTGAGGTAGGCAGATTGCTTGAGCTCAGGAGTTTGAGACCAGCATGGGCAGCATGGTGAAACCCCGTCTCTACAAAAAATACAAAAAAATAGGCAGACTTGGTGGTGCATTTGGGAGGCTTACCGAGATCTACTTACTGAGATCTGGCCACTGCACTCCAGCCTGCATCTGACCATTAAACCAGGAAAGACTGAGCATACACTGGGCTCAGGCACCAAATCCCGCAGTAGTAGAGAACTGGCATACTGTATCTGAGGAGATACATTTAGGATACATATTAAAAAGTCTAAAGTTACATAGCCGGTTGTAAATATTCTAATTCAACAAGCATTTAAGAACCTGCCATACGAGCTTCAGGAAAGTTTCTGGCACACAATAAGTACGATGTAAGTGGATGTTCTTTGTTATGTCATCATCATCATCCTTATTATCATCATTGCTATTATTATTGGTCAGACACAATTCTAGGAAGGGCGAAGGCTCCTAACTCCTGTTTTCCTCTTTACTCCCAAGTAGAGGGTATCCCCAGCATTCTGCTCAGTTTCTGATGCATGCTTGTTGCCCAAAATATATCTGAGGAATGACTGCATAAATAATGGAAGATTAGAGAGAGGCCATCCCTGGCCTTTGAGATCAACAGTCAAAATCTGCTCTGACAATTTCTGAGAGCTGTGAATAATTCTAGCCAAGTGTCAGAAGGAACCTGGCAAGGGTAGCTCTGGGACTCTGATTTTCCTGAAGGAACTGAAAAGAAAGAATACCTGGGTGGAAAAGGTATCCTGGTAGCTGGACAGGAAGGATGTTCAGTGGATGCATTATGTAATGTCTGCAGAGAATCATGGCCATAGGTGCTACGTAAGCACCAAATATCATTAATATTACTATTTAAAAGAACGGAGCAGCCTATTCCTTCCTAAGTGGTAACCTGAGCACAGCAGGATTTTACTAAGTCTGATCATTTATTGGGTTGCCAGCTGGAGCACTGACCATGCTCGGGATGTACGTCACACAGCCTGATTTGGTGCAGCCAGCACTGGTTCTGACTCAGCATCTTACCTGCCTGAACTATTGCAACACCCTCCTTCCTGTCTATTGGCCTTATGTCAGCCCAGTAAGCCTGTTATTCTGCATACTCCTAATTATATAAGTCTTGCTGAACTGTAATCGAATCATATCACTTTTCTGCATTACAACAGTTCATTATTTCCTTTGGCCTAAAAAATTGCCAAACTCCTTAGCAAGGCGCATCTTGGTCTTGGGCCACCAGCACTCTATTCTGAGCATCCTCCGTTGATCTAAACACTCTAGCGGTCTCTGGATGCTCTTCCCTCTTAACAAGTGACTTTTCTGACCCGTGTTCCCCTGGCAAACTCATGAGCATCTTTCAAACATCACTTGCTCCCTGAAGCCTTCCCTCACACCCATCTGCAGAAGCAGAATTGAGGGCCTTCTTGTCTACATGTCGGTGGCACTGAACAGTTCTCTTGTATTGGCCAGGATATTTGGATGCAAATCTTGGAAGTCTAGATCAAACAAATTAAAGAATATGTTGGGATTTATTCACTCGTGTCACCAAACTGCACAGTGACTGGGTCTTTGGATGAGTGTGACCAGGGCCTCAGACCAAATCAGGGAGTCTACCACTAGTAACTATCTTCATGGGGCAGAAATGACAAACACTTCAGCTCTGCATTCATACATACTTAAAGCCAGAGAGGAACAAGAGCTCCTTCCCATGAATTCTAGTTATAAAACTTCAGAGGAACCACTCTGGATGGCCTGGCTTCGTCCACATGAGCATCACAGGAAGGGGACCAGGTGCCATGACTCCCCTAGACTGCTTCAAGGTACCTGCTCAGACCCAGTGACGGGGTAGCATGATTAGCAACCCTCGTCAGGACCTCATTAGATTGAGAGTGGGAAAGAAGCAGTGTCCCATAAGAAGGTGCAAGCTCAGATAGAATTTCAGACAGGCGGAAGAGTAGGTGTCATCTGGACTGTTATTCAAATTCGATAACTAATAACACTTCAGATCCTAACTGTGTATTTGAGTTTTTGAGTTTGCCTCTCACTACAGAGTGAGCTCCTAGAGTGCAAGGAGGCACATCTGACTCATGTGCCTCTGCTCTCACCTAGCATGATGCCTGGTGCCAGGTTGCCACTTAGCTCATGCCTGTGTGTTCTTGAATTAACAAACGGATAGCTCTCCAATGCTCTGTGAACAAAACATCCAGTGAACATAATTACGGAATTCTGTAGTGTTTGGAAGTTAGTTAAACAAATGTTTATAGAACTGCTATAATTTAAAAGACATCGAGTAGCTCACGCCTGTAATCCCAGCACTTTGAGAGGCTGAGGCGGGCAGATCACCTGAGGTCAGGAGTTCCAGACCAGCCTGGCCAACATGGTGAAACCCCATCTCTACTAAAAAATACAAAAATTAGCCGGGCATGGTGGTGGGCACCTGTAATTCCAGCTACTCAGGAGGCTGAGGCAGGAGAATTGCTTGAACCCGAGAGACAGAGGTTGCAGTGAGCTGACATGGTGCCACTGCACTCCAGCCTGGGTGACAGAGTGAGACTCCATCTTAAAAAAAAAAAAAAAAAGAAAAGAAAAATAAAAGACATTGAGTGACTCAAAACTAAAATATAACACAATAATCTTTGAAATACAACTAGTATTTATTGAGTTCATAGTGTTAGCATTCTTACGGAAGACATTTAATCCTCACAAAAATTCCATAAGTTTCAGGAATTAGCCCTATTTTATAATTTAAGAAGATGAAGTTAAGAGATCCTTGGACTTCCCCTAGTTCTCACAGGTAAAAGGCTACAGAGGCAGAATACAAACCCAGGCCTTCTGATCTCAAGTCTGTTGCCTTGCTCTTAAGCAAATTATTTAACCTGTCTGGGTAAAATGGAGATAACAACACTGGTTTCTAAGGATTGCTGTGAGGAGTAAAAGAAAAAACATATATAAACAAATGAGCACATAGCCTGGTCCAGATGAGGGGATTAATAGACAATAGTGCTATATTTGTCAATGATGGTGGGTGATTTCCTTTGATTCTGACTGGTACATATCTCTGGCCAGTTTGGGTCCTTGTCCCACAGCCCAGGGACTCGTCCTGTGTTAGTCACCTCTTCAGTGCTACCCACTCTGTCTCTAGTAGCTTCTCTCTCCGAAGACTGCTTCTAGAACAGGTCACAGGCACCTGGGCTCCCCCTTCGTGCTGAAGCCAAGTGCCCAGCCCCCTTTTGCTGCCTCAGTTAGCTGGCCCCACTGGTTATGGAAAGATAAGTACCAAGAGGCATAAGGATATATGGATCCTAGACCTCGTCTTGACATCAATTAGCTGTATGACATTTGCACCGCTGTTCTCTCAAGCACACAATGAGAGCTGGACCAGAGAAATCACTACATTAAATTTGTTATGTAAAGGAAATTTCAGCAAAAATATTTTTCCTGCAGAGTCAAGCAATACTATTACTTCGCCTCAAAAAAGTTTTACATATTTTTTTTTACAGTAACCAAGTAGATCAGCATCGGACTTGCCTACATTTATCAGATCAATTTCTATTACTTTTAACTGTTCCTTCCTGCTCTACTTCTCAGCAGGGATTACGTGCCTGCAGCATACTCTCGGAATTTTCTCCTGAACATAGATTCCAGGAAAAGCTAAGGTAAAGACGACAGAGTAGAAAGTAAGAGCACAGATGACACTTCTTTTAGGCGCACTGCCTAGATCTCACTTGGCCTGCTGCCTTCCTCTCATTAGTTGCACCAACTGAATCTGATTAGCCCACTCTGATTTATTTTTGGCAACCTGGGAGTGCATGGGCCAATGCTTATTTTCATGGCTGATACAATCATCCCCAAAGCTGTCGTTAGCATTTGGAAGATTAGTCCCTTTCTCTGGATGATTTTACTGCCTAGGAAGCATCATGACACACATTAGACATATATTTCTTAAACACTTTACAAAATTGAGTCTATTTACTCCTCTTCTTATTATCACAACCACCTTCTGTTATTGGCTGCTAAAACATAGAGAAAAAATTATTGATAATTACATATTTGATGCTTCTAAACTTATTGTTTTCTGAGTTAGTGAATCACCTGCTATAATCAATAAGAACTAAAAGCCAGATTTCAATGCTACTGGATACTCAGTGCCTGAGTTGTCTACATTTTGCTTAATAGACTTTCCCATTACGCACCAAACAGTACTATCTGTGTGAAAAGTGAATAATAAGGAAATATGAATAAACATTTTCTCCTAAAAATGCAACTTTCAGATATGAAGCACAATGTCCATATGATTTCTATTTATATTTGTTGACAGTAAGATTTATTAGTAAGGATCATTATTTTTAGGTCTTTGAGACACAAAAATTCTGAGATTCCAAATAAATCCTAAAGTACACTTAGTATAAAAAACATTATCATGAAAAATGAAACACTTTGGCAAATTTTCCAATAGGTTAAAAGTAAAAGGATTTTTTCATCAGCTCTCAGTTAATTTGAAAGCGTATTTATAATCAGGATTCCCCATTCACTAAGCATTTCGTAAGTAAACAACCACTAACCACCACCAAACTTGCAGCTCCTGGAGGCAGGACTTTGGATCCCCAGTACTTAGCAGACTGTGTGATTCTTAGTAGGTTCTTAATTTGTATCGACTAAATGAGTATTTCAATTAGTAACTTCTATCATGGGTGTGATTACTCTTTCTTTACCTCATTCCCAAGTCTTCTTCCAAGTCTTCTCTATCCAATGAGGACATCCCAGCTGTTCCAGATACCCTCTTGTAAAGTCTGTCTATAGAAGATTCTAAGGAAAGCAAAAGGATAGAAGAGAAGAAAAGATAAAATTTGCAGAGAGAGAAGTTTAAAGAGAGAAGGCCACTATGATAGGGGGAAAATGAGAAGTTTAAGAAATATTGCTGGAGACCTCAGGTGCACTAGTTAATTGGGGTCTAATTTGTTTCTTGGTGTTGTTGTTGTGCCAGAATTTTAGAAGTATTTCAATGCTGATGAATTTTCCTTAAGAGCAAGGGAAGATGAGGAGGCAGAAGATGTTGAGGCCAACCTACATATTACTTGTGTTCCCTGCTTGATCCTGGGAATGTATTCACCGTGAGCTAAGGTGAATTTTGTTTTGCTTAGGAAGGTTAGAGGGAGGGCTCTTTGCTTTCCTTAGGAAATACATTATATTCCCCACACTAAAGTAAACTGATGATGCTAGAGGAAGAATTGGTGTGCCTAGTAAACAGAGGATCCAACTCCATCGGGTCAGCTGTAGCAGCAAGGGTATGGGGGCATTCAGGAGCAGCAGGAGTTAGCTTCAGAGCACAAGTGGGAACAAAGTGACAGGAACAGGTGCACCCTTGGGCAAAGTAGCCCACCAGAACAGGGGCTGATGACTTCACTAGACTGTCAAGTGCCCCCGCTGCACTTTGGGCCTGTCCATCATAAGCACACGTTGTGCTGATAGCCTCCATGGCACCATCACAGGGATGGGAGGGCATCCCATCTACCTTTGAGGCCTGGAACCTCTGGGTACATGGGTATCTCTTGCACACCTGTGACCCAGCACCACACTATACACTCATCAACAAATGTTCCTCACCCATGCGCATTGCTCAGGGCTTGCTCCTGGACTGCTGGCCCCGCCCTGCTCCACCAAGCAGGGGACAACCCTGACCCAGCTGTTCTATACTTCTGATGGCCAAGAAAATTGTTCCCCACATTCTCAGTTCATTGTTCACACCCACTATTGATTTGACACCCCCTTGGGACACTGACAGAGCAAAGCTGGAGGGTATGGGTACAACAGCAGACTGCTCATAGAGCCACGAACCATTAACAATGCAATACTTCTAGATTTGGTGCAGGAGGCTAGGATGTCTGTGATCCTCAGCTAATAGGTTTTAAAAGAAAGTATAGTAAGGGAAAAGAGATCATGCATCTATGATAGCAACCTGGACCTTTCTAGTCATATTAAGGGTACGGACAATTGCTTGAATTACTAATAGAAGTCTATTAATTTCAAATCTTAGTTGACGAAATGCTATGGTTGAAAATGTCAACTTTCTTTAAAAAATTCTACAGGTGAATGATCCTGACTTAGTCAGGTCTTAATGTGCATTGGTGTTAATCCCGATTTACATTATACAGGTAATAATCTAAGATCATTTTTTCTTTTTAAGCATTAGGAACCTTTGTGCATGTGTGTTTATTCTGGGTATGGGGAAGGGAGAGGAAACAGTTAGAGAATTTTGTTCACCCTATTGGCAGAAAAGGGCCAACAGGCACAGGTCACAACCACAGGCAAAAGGAGGTTATAGGAGCCTATTATTAAATTTAATTTTTAAAAATACAAACCCTTCTCTCACGTTCACCCACTCCGAGGAGGAACGGAAGATCCCCGAGCCCTCTATTCTAGGGTTTCCATATGTAAAGCCTGAGATGGTGAGGGTAAGAATTAAAAAATTATTTATGAAGGGGAAAAAGACATCTGTTGCTACCTTAACCTTCAGACACTCCCATCCCCAGCCCCTTTTGCTTCTTCAGAAAGAGCCCCTGGGAATCAATTTGAGTATAGAACAAGCCCTTCCTCTAGAGGGGCACTCAAACCCCAACATGGTATTGGAAGAGGGGGAGAATGGATAGCACCTCAACCTAGCAGGGGAGGGGATGTGCCCTTCCTTACCATGTAGTCAGCCAGCTGGACAGACGGCAGCCTGTGCCTCAATTGCTACCATCTAATAATGACTTTTTCCCTTTATGTGTTGTCCTCCCCAGTACTTCATAGAGAGTCTCCCTCGCCTCCACTGGAGACACTAGGTTTCTTGATCTTTTCTTCAAAGAGAAGGGAGGGGAGAGGAGGTTGTAGGTGGGGCAAAGCCCATCTCATCTCTTCATCTAAGTCAGAGCATTTGCTCTCCTAAAAGGAACCTAGAAGGGAAGTTCTCCAAGTTCTTGCTCAGATAGGAGCAGATTTCTCTCCCTCAGCAGAGGAACAAGACAGTAGCAGAACACACTGGTCTTGATGAGTGATGCCATCAGTACTGAGTAGCAGGGAGGGAGATTTCAGGAGGCAGGGAGGTAGGGCACATCTGGCGCTGGTCTCACCCTGATGCAGAAGACTAGCCCTGCACTGTTCTCCTCTTTAGATGGGTATGACGATCACCACGGTCCTGTTCACTGTAGCTGAATGTGTGGGAAGACCAGGCACCCATGAGGCAAGGGGTCTTCCCTCAGTCTTGGTGTGGAGGCAGCACATTACTTGAGCCTTAAATATTTTTAAATTCCTTTCGGTTGTGTGACCATATTCTTCAGGACATTGGGTAGGACTAAATGACTGAGGATGAAACCAAATATGTCTATATTGCAAAGATTCTCTTGATTTTTTTAAAAAAGGCCTTTGAGTAACACAGAACTATGTTCGGTTCTAGAATTACTTTTTTTTGTTTCTATTTCTCTGGTGAAATTTTCTACCCTTTCATTCATTATGAGCATACTTTTTAGTTTATTAAGCATAGTTATAATATCTGATTTACAGTACTTGGCTACATCCAAAACCTGGATTTTCTCTTGAAAATTTGTCACATTTTCTTGGATCTTTGTATATGGACTAATTTTGGACGATTTCTTGAATATTGTGAGTATTATGTTATAAAGACTGTAATATTTACGTTTCATGATTAAACTAATATTTTAGTCTTAGCAAGAAATTCACTTGGTTGGATGAAAACTACACATGCTTTTTTGTGGGTGGCAGCTTGAACCTTAGGACCATTCTTTTAGCTTTGGCTGGGTTACCTGCAGCCTGACCACCCTATGAATGGCTCAGGAATCAGCCTGAGGTTTGGACAGACTTTAGGACCCCCTGTTTTGGCTCAACCCTTTTCAGGATTACACACTCACTTTCCATTAGTGGTGGTTGCCAAGATTCTCTTATCTTTTGCCTCAGGCCAGAAAGACTGAGATTTTGTCAGAGTTTCAGCTGTCTCACACTGTGCTGAGTGAAGCCTCTGCCCTCTGGGTATAAGCTGAGATAGAAGATGGATGGATGGACAGGTGGGTGGATGGACGGATGGACAGACACACAGACAGACAGACACAGACAGACACAGATAGATAGATAGATAGATAGATAGATAGATAGATAGATAGATAGAAAGATAGATATAAAAATAACTCATTCTGTGCCAATACCTTCTGCCAAGTGTCAACTTCCCTCCAAAAATCTCTGCTTTGTTCATGATTCAGTCTTTAGTTGTTTATTTGGTAATTTGTCCAGAGTGTATGGTTATTATTTGCTGGAGGAACAGTCAGAGAGGAACTTTCATGGCCATAACTGAAGCATAACTTGCAGAAGCATAATTCAAAAGAAAGAAAAGGGTAATGGAGAAGGGAAAGAGCTAGCATTTGTTAAGCTCCATATATAGGCAACACATTAAATACTTTTTCTGTTCTTTTTCTGTTTGCTTATGTTTTATCCTTCTTGCCCAAACAGTGAAATGCCCTTACGAACTTTAGGCTAGCCTCACAATTCCACCTGGACCACTGGCAATATAGCATGGCTCATATTTTGTGTTTGATCCCAGAAGTACATTGCTCAATGTTAGAAACATGCCCATGTGTCTGGAATAACTGCCTTGATACATTCTCCTAGAATTTTTCTAGGACGCCACAGCCTCACTCATATTTTTTTAAAACATGTAATTTCACCAGCATAGCTGAAACCAAGAACTTCCCTAGAACCTAAGTGTCAAAACGACTTTCATTAATTATTGACTCCTTCACAAGATGTTTATTTTGTTTATTACATGACATAGTCCAATAAAGGGACATTTTAAAAGTTCATTCTCAATGCCTAGCTCATATTACAGAAATCTGCCTAGGATCACCCACATCAAAAGCACTTAGCATATACCAGGTACTAATCCTAGAGCTGGAGACGCAGCTGGAAATAACATGCAGTTCCTGACCTTAGAGGACTTATGGTCCAATATGATGAGATTATCGGGAACACAATTTAGTCTATTCAGTGTTAAGACAGAATTAAATTTGTTTATGCCAGACATTCTTTATAAGTACTAGGGCCTGTAAACACTGGATTTCTAACAAATAAAATAAGAAGAAAAAGTCAGTACATTTTTTGGTCTATAAAGCCTCTTGGAGAGTAATGATGTATACTGTGTGCTTCATTTGGTTGCTGAAAATATGTGAGAAACCAAAATCAATAAGTTAAACTGTTGGTGGAAATGTAAATTAGTTCAGCCATTATGGAAAACAGTATGGAGGTTCCTCAAAAACCTAAAAATAGAACTACCATATGATCCAGCAATCCCACTACTGGGTATCTATCCAAAGGAAAGGAAATCAGTATGTTGATGATTTCTCTGCACTCCCATGTCTATTGCAGCAGTCTTCACAGGAGGCAAGATACAGAATCAACTTAAGTGTCCGTCAGAGGATGAATGGATAAGGAAAAGATTATGTGTGTATATATATGTATATATATGTAAATATATATATGGAATATCATTCAGCCTTAAAATAAAAAGGAAATTGTCATTTGCAACCACATGGATGAACCCAAAGGACATTATATCAAGTGAAATAACCCAAGCACTGGAAGATAAATACCACGTTTTTACTCACATGTGAATGCTAAAAAAAACTTGCAAGTTGCTCTAGCAGAAGTCATTACTAGAGTCAAGGAAGGGAGAGAGAGGGGGACAGCCAAAGGCTGGTTAAGGGACACAAAAGTATACCTAGACAGGAGGAATAAGTTGTAATGCACTATAGTACTATAGGGGGACTATATTAACACTTTATCGTGTATTTTCAAATAGCTAGAAAAGCGGATTTTGAATGTTCCCAACACAAAAAAATGATAAATATTTGATGTGGTTGATATGCTAATTACCCTGATTTGCTCATTACGCAATGTATATGTGTATCAAAATATCACACGGTACCCCACAAAGATGTAAAATTGTTATATATCAATTAAAAATAAGAATAATAAAACCAAAATCAATAAATTGAGTAATTTGTTAGAGGCAAATGCCCATATATCATTGATTCAATCAGCCATTCCTTCATTGATGTAACAGAAACTTACCAGTTACGTGTTATGTGTTATGTGACAGACTCGGTGTTAGGAAAGTAAGTTAGGAGATGAAGACAAATTAACATGTGGAACAATAATTAGGCTGATTTTTTGTACTTGTGACTATAGGCAAGTGACTTTATGTTTCTGAGCCTCAGTTTCCTCAGCTACAAAGTGAGATTAAAAATAACAATACCTATATCAGGAGGTTATTTTCAATATTAAATGTGATATTTTTATATAGAGAGCACCTGGGATAGTGGTTGGATCCCAGTAGATCCTTAATGAGTTTCAGCAATTTTTCCATCCTGCTACTATAGAAGAGAAATTTGAGGCCCATTGCAGTGAGTAACTTACTCACCTGGGGCACTACACACCTAGAAGATAAATTAAACACAAGCATGTGGTACAAAGTACATGAGTCTTGTTTGAGACCAAAAAGAAAGATTAATTCTGCCTGTGGAGTCTGAGACAGAATCAGGGAGGAATATTTAACCAATTCCACGGATGACTTTCCAGATATTGTCCATAAACATATATCTGGAGACTTGGAGCAAAGTTTTTAAAAAGTCCATCAACTGCTGATTCCGTAGACACCTTCAGATCTTCCATCTGATCCCTTCCTCACTAATGTAGCTTCCTTCATCTTTAAGAGATTATGCTGGTTAATCTTTAATGACAAGCATCAACACCAGTTTCTCAATCCTGACTTTTTTATCATCTTCAGAACTAGCAGGTGACAGGAAAGAGAGGAAATAACTGCCTTGATATGTTCTCCTAGCATCACTCCCTCTAAAGTAAAAAGAGTACTTCTTTAAACCATGTAACTTTGCCAGCACAGTTGAAACCAAGAACTTCCCTAGAACTTGAGTGTCAAAATGACTCATGCATTATTTAATCCTCCACAAGATGTTTATTTTGTTTATTACATGACATTGTCCATAAACTGGAAGCAGCTTCAGTGGAAAAAAATCCTCAAAGTAAAACCCTGAGAAGATTATTAGTCCTAAGAAGGATAATCTCTTTTTTATTTTCCTTGTGTAACTAAAATACCTATGTAACTCTATTTTAAGAAATAAGGCTTATCATAAACATTAGTTTATGATATACAATATGTAAAAATTATCTTAGTATGACTTTATTGCCAATTATCTGAATATAACCTCCATCTCTTTTTTTCTTTCTTTCAACAGAACGCTACAGCTTTCCATGTAACTGTCCAAGATGATAATAACATCGTTGTCTCATTAGAAACTTCAGACGTCATCAGTCCAGCATCTGTGTATGTTGTGAAGATAACTGGTGAATCCAAAAATTATTTCTTCGAATTTGAGGAATTCAACAGCACTTTGCCTCCTCCTGTTGTTTTTAAGGCCAGTTATCATGGCCTTTATTATATAATCACTCTGGTAGTGGTAAATGGAAATGTGGTGACCAAGCCATCCAGATCAATCACTGTGTTAACAAGTAAGCATCATGTGTAATATTGTCCCGTTTCTTCTTATTGTTCCCCTGTTTCTTCTCATGTGGCTTGAATTGAGAGAAGCCACCCAGAATGGCAAAATCACTTGCCTTGACGCCAAGTGACATAGATCCAATGTTATGAGCTATATTAACAATATAGCTTCTTGCTGGAGTTTGATGTTTACTCTTTACCTTGTGATAACAAAAATATTTTTAAACCAAAAAAAGTAAACCTCAATGAAGGAGTATATTTTGAGACTGAATGGCAATTTCAAATTCATGATTGCACTATGTAATGTTCTGCTGTATTACTTAATAATGTCATCATAACTTGTCTATTTTTTCCAGAGCACGTACTCTCATATTTAGCAATTCAGTTTGGGGACAACGAACTGATACCCCTATTTAGCCTGCTCAAATTCAGGTATAGGTCTTTGGCTGAGAGAAAGAAAAAGATATATTTATTTATCACTTGTTATTCCCTACCTCGTCTTCAAAATAGCTTTGCCTTCTACTTCTCAAGAAAAAATGCCAAGAAAAAAATTACTGGCATTTTAACCTTCATGAGTCCGTCATATAGAATTAAGGCTGACATTGGGAAATTTTTAGGAATGGTTTTAACTCCATGTGATTTTTTTTCACTTTACTCACTGACTTTAATATCTAGTGTCAAATTAAGATGTGACTCTACTGTCTATGTTGACATGTGGAAGAAAAACTGATATCTGTAAGACAGCAGAGTTTATCACTAGCACAATACCATGGCTCAGCAAAGTCCCTTTTGCTTATGTTCTTCAGTGCAAGTTTTGCAACAACTGCAATTTGTTAAATGCCATCTACGCATGATTGTTCTCGTGATAATTAAGGGAAAAGACAGTGATATTGTCTGTTGGGATAAAAGGAAACAAACTACAAGAAGCAAAAACTCAGAACCAAGCTAGAGGACATATTTTTAATACGTCTGTCAAAAATTAATTAAAGTCTCCATTGGCAGAGTCGCAGGATCAGTAGTGAGTCCTAAAAATTAGGAATGGTATACACCCAAGACCTTCAAAGTTTATAGACATAATGAACAAATCTATTAGCTGAATTAAAGGGAGCACTTACCTGGTAAAATACTGTCTTAAACAAGCTCTAGAAAAAGACGAATTGCAAGTCAGATTTAGGCAGCAGATATAGACATATAATGCCTATAATACAAACTCCTTGAAATCAAAAGCTGTCTTACTTATCTCCATAATTTCATAAACACCTAGCCCAAGGCTTATGCTTGCTTAATAGATGATCCATAAATATTAGTTCAATTTAGTTGAGCAAGTAATAGGAGAGATCCACAGGAAAAAAAATAAAGCACAAAGAAAAATAAATTTAGGACTGTAATGACGGTTGCTGATCCAACATTTATGAGCATGCACTCAGCCATTCCTCATCAGTTGCAGCTGAATGATTCAGCCCTTTAGCTAAGCCTTCGTGAAGAAATTTGATAGGTAAGTAGATGCTAAAAGATTTCTAGAATATCACTTAGCATTTATGATGAGTTTCATTCAAAATATATTCTATTTTCCTTTGTGATGTTTTTCTTTGACCTGTAGGGCTTACAAGTGTGTTGAATATCCAAACATTTGGAAATTTTGCAGACATCTTTTTTATTGATTTCTAGAGGAAGTGCTGTTGTGATCAGAGAACATATTTTATATGATTCATTTACTTGAAAATTGTTGAGATTTGTTTTATGGGCCCAAATATGGTCTTTCTTGCTGTGTATTCTGTGAGCACTTCCTGGGTGAAATTTCAATAAGTACCAACCAGGTCACGTTGTTTGTTCAAGTCTTCTATATCCTTACTGATTTTCTGTTTATTTTTTCTAATAATGACTGATAGAGGAATCTGAAAGTCTCCACCTGTAACTGTAAATTTGTCTATTTCTCCTTTCACTTATTTTGGTTTATGCTTTACATATTTTGAAGCTCTGTTGTTATTAGGTACAAAAACTTTTAAGATTGCTGTGTCTTCTTGATAAACTGACCCTTTTGACTATATGTAATGTCCCTCTATATTCCAAGCAATATGCCTTGTGTTAATTTCCCTTTTGTCTGATATTAAAATAGTCATTTTAGTTTTCTTTTTTAAGTGTTTGTGTGGCATACTTAATCCATGCTTTTGCTTTCAGCCTACTTCTGTCTTTACATGTAAAACGGTTTCCTGTAGACAGCACAGAGTTGAGTCTTGTTTTTTTTTTTTCCAATCTAAAAATCTCTGTCTTTTAACTGGAGTACTTAGGACAGCACTATCCAATAAAAAGAGAATGTTAACCCCATATGTAATAGTAGATTTTCTGGTAGACATATTAAAATGCTTTTTAAAAAGGTGAAATCAATTTTAATAACATGGTTTACTTAATCCATTACATTCAAAATATTATTTCAACATATAATCAATATACAAATTTACCCATTTTTTTACTTTGAAACAGAAATTAAATTTAAGTAAAAATAAAGCTGCACTAGCCTAATTTTAATTGCTCAATAGCCATATGTAGCTAGTCACTAGCAATTTAAATGTGTAGGTTTAGACAATATACATGTAATTATTAATATTTATTATTATAATATAATACAATTATTTCTATGGTTGAATTTGAATTTACCATATTGCTAGGCTGTTAGGTAGAATGAGCAGTGAGTAGATCTAGTCAATAGTTGAGCTGGGTTTAAAGTATTAGACACCTTCTGTTCATCACAGATTTCCAGTTCTTCCCATGGTAGGCTGCCAGGAGTGGTAGAGGGTATTTCTCAGTGTTTCAGTTCCACCCTCAGTATGCAGCAAGCCCTGAACATCGGCACCACAGAAGAGCTCCCCCAGCAATAGACTGCTCTTGTTTTTCTCTCATCGCTAACTTTTTGGCGGGGACAGAAGATGTTCTTGGTTCTCATGATCCAGTCTCAGGCTTAGGCAGACCCTGTGACATTAGATGGGACATTCTTGACATTTTTACCCCTCAAATTACACTGACACTGAAATTCTACATTAAATCTGTGGGTCAGAGAGTTTCCTGCCTCTTCTCCAGTGGTAGCAGAACCACTGATACTCTACTTTGTATCAACGTAGGATTCTGGGCCCAAAAGAGTTTCTGCTCCTCTCCCAGGAACAGGCGTCTTTTGTTTCTATTCACCCTTCAAAAGAAGGGATCTTTTCCTGAGAACTGGAAGGGAAAGATTTTTCTGCCCCTCCACAATACATTAAGGTTTGTATTCAGGAAAGGTCCAGGGAAGTAAGTTTTCTTGTTGGCCTCTTAGTGGTTTCAATTATCATCTGCATGCCTGTCGCCTCCCACACCGATCCCCAACCCCCCAGAAGGAGGCTCTCTCCAGTCCCTATATTTATGAGACTGCCTCTGGTAGTCCTCATGAGCATGGGGTAGAGGCCCAAAGGGAAAGCGAGAGAGACACAGTAGACTCTATTTGTATCTGTGTCTCCCAGTTAGTCTAGACTAGTGGTGACCCAGAACTTCGGGATGATAGAAATGTTCTATATCCATATTGTCCAACATAGTAGCCACTAATTTTTAATTTTAATTAGTTTTAGTTCATTTAAAATTTTATTTAAATATCTCCATGTAGCTAATAACCACCATATTGGACAGAGCAATTCTATGCATCCATTTAGACCATACTTAGCCTTTATGAATCCATTAAAATTGGAGCTGCTTTCTTCTTACCTGCTTCAATGTTGTATCCTCTTCCTGCTATGCTTTGCCAAAAGGTGAAATAGTGTGTCGCCTATCTCCAGAGGGGTTGTTCACGCCTTGCAATTCATATTACTTGGTTGACTTGCTACCTCACCTCTCCCGTAACCTCAAGAATAGTTATGATTTCGTGGATTACATGGCTTTTGCTTGTTGAGTTAGAGAAGAAGTGATGTTGTCCTGGGGCTTTCTACATGTTAAGGGGAAGAGGAAACACGTATTGATTTCCAAAGAGTAAAATTAATTCATGATGGCCTATCGAATATTGTCTTGTACCCCATTGTTAAAGGCTCCATTACATTATCCCAAATTTAAGGAGCGATAATAAGTTGGGAATATAAGAAGTGGGGATTAGTGCACAAATATTTCTGTGACATTAGGCATGAGCTGGCATTTAGTGACATTTGGGTTTCAGCTTCCACCTTCATAAGAGAGGGAATTAAAGTACATGATGACTCAGATAACTTTTGAGCTCTGAAACTAACATTATCTGTCAGTTAATGATGTGTTTTTGCCATCTTTATTTTTCTAACTGAAAGCTTTTTAAACAAGTTTGGAAAACATTTGTAGTATCTCCTCATAGAGTTGACATATTTCTCTTGAGAATAAGAGAGTACCTTTGTAGCAGTCATTTATTGTGTGTTAGATGCTTGTCTTGATGAAATAAGTAATGACAAAGCAATTGGCCCCAGGGCAGTCCTTTGATATTTCGCTATAGTTGTTCTGAGTCTGTCACTCTTAGAGAAAGCTGAAAAACATGTCAAAGAATAAATTTGGCATAGCAGAGTCATTTGGCCAGTTCAAAAGAATTTCACAACCCTTAGGCTGTGACATCTCATTAATATTTAATTGATTGAGAACCTTCAGTATATTGCATGCACTTCAGAGGGAAGGGGTAGTTTCTCAGCAGGTAAAAGGATACCTGGAATCAGTTGCTTGGAAATTGAGGATATGTCACATACACACAGCTGTGTCACGTGTCAGTGAAGTTCTACAGATACTGGCTGTACACACTAAAGAATACACAAGGAGACACTCTACAAATATAATATTCTATACAGACCTATTCTAAATAAAAATAATTCATGAGTTTTTATTTTAGTTATCAGGTACATTCTCTGTGCCATGTCCTAGGTACCAAAGAAATAAAGATAGATAAAAATACTCATAATCAAAGATGTTATACTATAGTGGAAGAGACAAATAAAAACCATTGCAAATAATATGATAACTGCTATTGTAACCAGAAAGGGGTCCCAATCCAGACCCCCAAGATAGGATTCTTGGATCTCAGGCAAGAAAGAATTCAGGGCAAGTGCACAGTGCAAAGCAAAAGCAAGTTCATTAAGAAAGTAAAGGAATGAAAGAATGGCTACTCCTTAGGCAGTCCCAAGGACTGCTGGTTGCCCATTTTTATGGTTATTTCTTGATTACATGCTAAACAAGGGGGTGGATTATTCATGAGTTTTCCCAAAAGGGTGGACAATTCCCAAAACTGAGGGTTCCTGCCCCTTTTAGACCATATAGAATAACTTCCTGACATCGCCATGGCATTTGTAAACTATCGTGGCACTGGTGGGTGTCTCTTAGCATGTTAATGTATTATAATTAGCGAACAATGAGCCAGTGAGGACAACCAGAGGTCACTCTCATCGCCATCTTGGTTTTGGTGGGGTTTGGCCAGCTTCTTTACTGCAACCTGTTTTATCACCAAGGTCCACCCCAGTAGGTCTCAGCCTTATTTTACCCAGTCCCTATTCAAGATGGGGTTCCCGTGGTTCAAATGCCTCTGACACTGAAAGAATTATGTGAAAGAGACTGCCTTGCCTTCCTAGGGAGCACTGGGAAGGCAGCACAGAAGAAACAATCATTAAAAAACGAAGGAAAATTTACCAAAAGAATAACGAATAGAAAGTGTTACAGAGTGAAATGGAATCATATATGCAAATAATGGAGGCATACATAGTGTGGCACACTTGGTAACTGCAAGAAGTTAAGATGGCAAGTGTTAGCTGTTCCAGAAAATAACAAGAAAGGTGGCTAGAAATGTTGAAGAACTTTAAGTACCTTGCAAAGGAATTTAGACTTTAACCTATAAGTGATGAGGGAGAAATTACATAATAGGATTTGAATGGGGAAAGCTCTCTTGTAGCAGAGCTGCAAGCCAAGAGATCCTGAATCCTGCATTGGAATTGAAAAATTATCAAGCGAGTAAAGCAAGTATTTGGGGTAGTCGTTCAACCATATGTATAGCCTTGGGCAGATGATTACTTTCTCTAAATCTTAGTTTTCAAATCTATAATTCGTTCTAGGGGTTAGCAAACTTTTTCTATGAAGTCTTAGATAATAAATGTGTTATGCTTTAATGGCCATACAGTCTATATTGCAACTACAGAACTCTGCTGTTGCAAACAACAGCAGCCACACACGATACATAAACAAATTATCATGACTATGTTATAACTAAACTTTATTTAGAGACACCAACATTTGATTTTTTATATAATTTTCATGTGCCATGAGATACTATTCTTCTTTTGTTTAGGTCCAACATCTAAAAATGTAAAAGCCTTTCTTAGCTTAAAAGTCAGACAAAAACAGGTGGCAGAACAGATTTGGCTTTGTGGACTGTAGTTTGCTCACTTGATCTGTCATATCATTATAATATGTAATATTGGGATAATTAGAGTACCTACTTGGTGGGGGGCATTATAAAATAATGCAAAGTAAGCTCCTTAACAAAGCATGCAGTACAGGATCAATCAATATAATATGTATCAATGGCACTAAATAGAAAGTTACTCGAGGTGTCAGAAGTGAAGGAGATTGAGACAGATTGGGCAGGGAAATATCAGTGAGATGGAGGTGACTGGTTTAGGACAAAGATTCTGACTAAAGTGAGAATATCAAGTAGCCTACAGACATTGAAATTTTGAGCAGAAATGAGTAAGAAAATTAAGGGGAGAATGGAGGCAGGGAGAATAATTTAGCAAGTTGTTGAAACGCTCGAGGAAAGAAATGATGAGGACTTGAACTAAGGTACTGGGTGTGATGGTCACCACCTAGCTTGGACCATGGGCAGCCACTGCTGCCAGACCTACTTCACTGGTATGCTTCGATGTAGCTGAGGTGCCAGGTCAGCTCTCAAATCATCATCTAAACACCAAACAGTAGCTCTGGTCTCAGTCCAGTCCCTTTTCCCTGTGCCTGCCATCAGAAGTGAGGGTCTAATCCCAGATCCTCTCTCTCAAGAGAACTTGGCTGGAAGAGACACATTCCTCAGTTGGTCACATCAGAGGTTACTGAACATGAACACAATTGCTTCTTTAGTTTTAATTCTTTAGTCCGGCTAAACAGAGCAATCTCAGAAAGGAGCAACTCTTAGCAGTTAGCATTTAATAAGTAATACAGAGCTACTTTTGTTTTCTTTAAACAGTATGTGCTCCACATTTGCTTTTATTTCTTTGTCTCTTCTCTGAGATAGTCACATCCAGAACTTTCAAAACTTTCCTATTCATGATCTCTCGTGAATGATTCAAAGATAATTAAGGGGCATAAAATATTGCTCAATTTGAACATGAGTTTTCATTATATGAGACACATAATGAGGGAAAAAATAATCATACTAAATGTCATTTTTTATTAAAGAAAAAACTGGGCACTTAGGCTAGGATTTCTTGTCAAAATAATGCAGTCCATTCTTCTTGTCATCCACTTTTTGCTCCTACCACAAAGCAAAAAGAAAAGCAGAAGCACATTTCCAGACCCAAACCCACAATAGTTCTCTGAGAACCAGAAACAAAATAAAAACTCAAAGTGGGGAAATGGGCTGAAGTAATGGGCCCTCTGTGCTCTGGGTCTGGAAAAGACACTATTGAGTCTGGACCCCAGTATAGTCAGAAGGACTGAAATGCTCCATGCTAGACAGGGCACAGAGCCAGGCTCTCTGCTTATAGCAAAGATTCTTCCTGTTTGACAAACAAAAAAAAAATACATATATAAAGACCTGAGGATGCAGAGGACACATATGCATCTTACTACCAAGGTCCAAGGCTAGTTACTGTCTCACTCAGTGAATGAATCTATAGTGATAACCACTATATCATCCACAATATTAAGAATGGCAAAATAATGTCATATGTCTTGTTGTAGACCGGGTGCTTTGGTAGGCTGACAGGATGCAATGGCTTAATTGTTTTAAAAGCAAGGCATAATAAGTGAGAAATGGGGAGATGAAAAAGCATCAAATGAGCCCAGAGCCTGTGTCTCAAAACACATGAAAAACTTATGCTAAAAAAGATAGATATCAAAACAACTATAACTGTTCAGATTGTATTTTAAATAGCAATTTAACAAAAATTTAATTATGTTTATAATGTTCAAGGACATAAATGTAAGAACCGCCTCCAGTTTTTGAAACCAGGGAATTAGTGAAAAAAAAAATTGGCAAAAACAGTGCAGTGCTGTGCCTACAGTTCCACCTACTCAGGAGGTTCAGGCAGGAGGATCCCTTGATTCCAGCAGTTCAAATCGAGGCTGGACAACATGATGAGACCCTATCTCAAAAAAAATTTGCAGAAATAAAATAAAAACATACAGAATAAACATGAATAAATTAAAACTTTTATAAATGAAAACATAATCATTTAAATTAATTTAAAATTTAATTCATCAAACAAGGTAAAATTAATTTGATTGATTAAAGTTAAAGTTTACTAATTGAAAAGCTTCAGTAGATAGGACAAATTCTATACTGATAACAATTACAAAGAGCTAGTAAATTGAAGGATAGTACCATGCAATTTGCCCCATAATACAGCACAGTGAGGCAATTCACAGGCATGGAAGTGGGAAAGGCTCTAGCTAAGAAGGCTTAAGGATTCATGAAAAATAAGGAGGGAATGGTGGGCACAATATTTGGAGAGATTATTATGAGAATTTCCAAGACTTGAAGAATGACATGAATTCACAGACTGACAGAGCATTCCAACTAAGTACCTAATAGAGTAATTCAAAACTAAAACCATGCCTAAATATATAATGCTATATTATTGCTATTATGTATCATCAGATTATTAAGGCTAAATGAAAATAAATAAATAAGCTTGAAAGGTACAAGAGGAAAAAAGCAAAGTATCTACAAAGGAATGACTATTCTACTGACAGAAGTCTTCCCTTCTGCAATAACTGGTGAAAGAAAACAAAAAAAAACATCGTCAAAGTACTGACGAAAATACCTGTCTACCTAGAATTTTATACCCAGATACATCAAGAATAAACCACATTAAGAATAAACATAAAATAAAGAAATTTTCTAATATACAAAGCCTAGAGAACTTAACACCTACAGCTCTGAGTTAAAGAACTGTTAATAGACAGATTTCAGCAAGAAAAAAGGTGAATCCAGAAGGAAAGTCCAGGACACAATTTTAAAAAATGACAATGGGAATATGGTATATGACAAAGATTGTGTTACAAATTAGCAGGAGCAGATGGAAAAAGAACCCCAAAACAGGCAAAAGAATTTAACAATTCTAAGAAAAGGAAAGCTGATTGACCAAAAAACATAAGAAAAAATAATTAATCTCCATGAGCAGGAAATTAAAACAAAGAGACAAAATTTCACACACCTCAGAGTGGCAAAAATTAAGAAGACTGGTATCAGCGAATGTTGGAAAATAATACGGAGAAAGAGGAACTATCATACACTGCTAATAGATATGTAAATTGCCCTAATCTAGTTAGAAAACTTTCTAAGAATATCTGATACAGATGATGTGTAGACCCTACTATCCAGGATTTGCCACCTAAAGAGACATGCTGCAAACATTTATTGCAGCATTATTTGTAAGAGTGAATAATTGAAAGCAATTACTCTACTAAAATAATAACAGGTATATATTGTGTGGGTTGTATAGTTGCAAAATGGACACTAAAATAAAATGTTTAGGTGTTCTTGTATCAAGAGTGATAAATCTTAAAACAATGTTAGACAATAAAAACAAGCTGCAGGATAGTTATGATAATTTACATAATAATTTAAAACATGAAACAATGTTGGATACTTACAAATACATGTTTAAAAAACATGCATGAGAAGATAAATACCAGATTCAGAATAATAATTTACTTCTGGTCATGGTGGGAAAAGAATGGGGTTTGGGTAAGTTACATGGGGGAATTTCAACTACATTTTCTAAGACTTTATTTAATTGAAAAATTAAAACATCTGTGGGCCGGGCGCGGTGGCTCACGCCTGTAATCCCAGCACTTTGGGAGGCCGAGGCGGGCGGATCACAAGGTCAGGAGATCGAGACCACGGTGAAACCCCGTCTCTACTAAAAATACAAAAAATTAGCCGGGCGCGGTTGTGGGCGCCTGTAGTCCCAGCTACTCGGGAGGCTGAGGCAGGAGAATGGCGTGAACCCGGGAGGCGGAGCTTGCAGTGAGCCGAGATCGCGCCACTGCACTCCAGCCTGGGCGACAGAGCGAGACTCCGTCTCAAAAAAAAATAAATAAATAAAAATAAAAATAAAACATCTGTGGACAAGAAAGTAATGAACAAAAATATTAAATGATTCACCTTGTCCAACAACTCCATTTCTCTGTCCAGTCCAGGCTGGTCCTAAGAAAGGGAAGTACAATGGAGTGACTGACAAGGTGAGGACAATTGACTTAGATTAGGATTTAACTTTGTCATCACTGAAATGCCTGTTAGTAAGTATAGCACTGGTTTATACCACACCAGTTAATTTCTAAAAAGAAAGATAATGAGAGAAGTCACTGGCGAGATAGTAAAATATTTTTATACTATACATTTGAGTTCTTCTAAAAACAGTAGTTCTTGGATTGAATACTCCTCAGTAATACTTAGACATCAACAGGATTTACAGCTGACCTGGGTCATTTACACTGAAGCTGAGGGAAACAGATAAAACAAACATATAAACAGGCATTTTAAGACATTTTCTTAGTTTAAAGTTTAAGTAGCTTGTTGCAGGAAAAAAAAAAATCGGAAAATAAAATATCTGTTCTCTAATCCTCCTGTCTTGAATTTCAAAGTTTGACCGTGGCTTTGATGTGTAGACTTCATGCCTCAGGTCATGAAAGATTAAGTGCCCTTCTAACTTCTCTTTTCAGTAGAAGAAACCCTGATGAGGATGTGAAACAGGACTGCAACAGTGGAGGAGTTACTGCTCTGTGGCTGCTTTTTCTGTTTCCTTTCATTTTAGTTCTCTTAGGGCCAGAGTCAATAGCCGGATCTAGTAGACTCCATGGGTTAGTAAATTAGGCTGGGTCGAAAGAAAGAACTTGAAGCAGTTCAAAACTTCTTTGGGAGTTTTGAACTCAAAACAGAGTCTTCGAGGGTGGGTTGATTGGTTGGTTGGTTGCTTGGTTGGTTGACATGGTACATAAGTGAGTACGTGAGTTCATTCTGAAATGTTACCTGCATGTAGGAAGACTAGGGATGAGACAAAGATAAAATTCATACCTTTTAACCAGAGACTATAGCACATAGGGTACAGTGACATGATCATAAAATACACTGGAGTCTGAAGGTCTTCCTAACTTTTTTGTAGATGTTGGCTTGGTTTTTCAGAAAATTCCAGGAAAAATCAAAGCATTAACATGTAGCTTCAATTATTTCTGGGTTTCTTAAAGTCAATAGCAAAGATAGATTAATACCCTGAGCAACAAAATAAAACATATCCCGCTACAGATTGAGACATACTAGATACTCAATAGTTATTTATTGAATGAACTAAGTCAAATTTGGAGTTCTCATGTTATTGAAATTGAAATTTTTTGAATGTAAATTTAAACTAAGGATATTTCTTTAGGTCAGGCTATAGATGATGTCCAAGAATCCTCTCAATTCTGAAACTGTGAATCAAAAAATTTTTTTCTGTCAATCTAAAATTGTCAAAAGGGTCAGCATCTCATTTAAAGAGAGTTTTTTCAAGCACAAAGTGTGAGGCTAGACCACCTGGAAACACCAACTCCAAAAGCATTCAGTCAGTGCTCTGAAGTAGTGCAACTGGGATCTCATTTCTTATAGGCAGAGACAGAGAAGTTTTTATCAGGATTACAAAAAAGTATTCATACAAAGTTGACACCTGGTTAACAGAAATTTCATTGGTTGTAAGCAGTGTTTCTTTTGGGGAAGGGGACATTTAACATTTTTTTTACACAGAGTGTGATAGTGATTTATAGGTTTTCTGTCATCCGGCCTAAGCAAAGCGGGACAACAAAGAGGGGAAGTTAATCTACAACAAGGGTCATTAATTAAGAAGGCAGGAGATTTTTGTCCCTGACGTTATTTAATTCCCTCTAGTCATTGTACAGAAAAAGAAAAATAAAGTGAGTTAATCTGTAATTTGAGAACAGAAGTTATAACTATATGTGACTCAGATCACAGTTATATCTTTTGCATGCTTAAAGTGATTTTTGGGGTTCCAACAGCTTTTAAATTTTATTTATCTTCATTTTTTTTTTTTTTTTTGAGATTTCACTCTTGTTGCCCAAGCTGGAGTGGAATGGCACTATCTCTGCTCACTGCAACCTCTGCCTCCCACGTTCAACTGATTCTCCTGCCTCAGCCTCCCAAGTAGCTGGGATTATAGGCGCGTGTCACCACGCTCAGCTAATTTTGTATTTTTAGTAGAGACGGGGTTTCTCTGTTTGGTCAGGCTGGTCTCAAACTCTCAACCTCAAGTGATCTGCCCGCCTTGGCCTCCCAAAATGCTGGAATTACAGGTGACCCCAAACGAAATTATTTAACATATCTTATTAATAAAATTCATACAAGTAAAATCTGTTTAATAGCTTCTTCAGAAAGGTGCAAAATGCATTATTTACAAGAAATTTGCAGGACAGTGGGAGTGGGAGGAAATGCAGACATATATTGATAATGGATTTTTTAAAATGAGTATTTTTAAAGTTTTCCAGTGAATGAATAACTCAAGCAAAATAGAAATGTTTTCTTTAAACTTCTATAGAAAAAGTAGTTTGAGAAACACCACAACATATATTTTTTACAACATTGGACAGTTTAAAATTTTATACTTCATATGGAAAAATAAGTGCTATGCTCACACGAAGAAATAAAGGATCATATAACTATCATCGGTCTGAGCCAAAATTTATTTTCTGTTACTGGTCTGTTACTAATATCAAATTTCCTTCGCATGAGAAAAAGAAAAATAAACTGGGAATCTGAAGATACAGACTGTCATGTACTTGTTAAATTACCTTGAACAAGTAATTTAGTCTGTGAGCCATCATTATATTTATCAGTGGGAAGGATATATTAATATTTACTCTTCCTAGATATCAGGACTGTTGCAAAAGGAAAAATAAATGTAAAAGTTCTTCAAAAAGCAGAAGGCATTATATAAAATGTACTATATTAATTACTGCTAAGAACATTCAATTCATGGGTACTGAGGAGTATAGTGCCCACAGACAGTGAAAATATGTGTGAATTTCTGGTAGGTGTAATCCTTGGTTCGTTCAAGTATTGATATCAGTCTTTCTCTCTCCTCTTTCTTTTCCCTTTCTCCATTTACTTCACTTCTGTAGAACCTCTACCTGTAACCAGTGTTTCCATATATGACTATAAACCTTCTCCTGAAACAGGAGTCCTGTTTGAAATTCATTACCCAGAAAAATATAACGTTTTCACAAGAGTGAACATTAGCTACTGGGAAGGTAAAGACTTCCGGACAATGCTATATAAAGGTAAGCAGCAAAAGGAAGGGTGAATCAATGATGACCCTCACTTTTTAGCAGCTTTTCCCAAATGATGTTCTCTCTTACTACAACGAGGTTTTATAATTCACTATTTGACCTATAAATGAGCCATTAAAAATAATTATTGACTTATGAAAATCATGCTATGAGGAAACCTAGAACATCTGGTTCATTTCTTGAGAGTCAGGTGTCATGTGTACAGCATGAGAAATACTCAAATTATCATCACTTACATGCTACTCTTCCCTAAGGCAGCATGCCTGGTGCAGGAAATAAATTCAGACTTAAGTTTAGAAGCACAAGTAACCATTTCCTTCTGGGTATGGTAGATGGGCATTTCCGAGACTGGGAAGCCAGAGCGGTGCCTTTTGCAAAGTTTCACTTGGGTATGATCCAGCATCCTCAAATGCGATGCTGTATGACTAGCTAAATGAACACATTAACATACAAAAATTAGTTTTGCTTTTTTACTCGCTTGATGGGAACCTTGTGGGGAAGGGAGAGAAAAGAGCCCAGGAGAAGCAATACTTCAATTAGTCAAAGGAACAAAATCAACTTCTCTGGGTAGAAGGGGCTAGAGGGAGAGGGAAGAGAGGGCATTCAGTTTCATTTGGGAGTGAATCCTAGTGAAGGAACTTGAATACTCTCAGGACATACCGGGTGGGGGTGGGAGGTAGGTAATGCTACCAGAGTTGGCTAACTGTAACTGGAAACATGTATTGGTGGGAAGAGAAAGAGTATTGAAGCACACAGAGCATGACATCCAGAAAAATGTCACTTTGACTTGCTTCTTTTACACACTCATTTCTTCCATGGATTTATTTTTTCCGAGACATTATTTAAAATATAAGCAGTGGGGCTGGGAGTGGTGGCTCACGTCTGTAATTCCAGCACTTTGGGAGGCCGAGGTGGGCAGATCACTTGAGTTCAGGAGTTCGAGACTAGCCTGGCCAACCAATGGTGAAACACTGTCTCTACTAAAACATACCAAAAAAACTAGCCAGGCGTTGTGACGGGCACCTGTAATCCCAGATACTCAGGAGGCTGAGACAGAAGAATCGCTTGAACCCGGGAGGCAGAGGTTGCCGTGAGCCGAGATCACACCACTGCACTCCAGCCTGGGCGACAGAGCAAGCCTCCATCTCAAAACGAATGAATGAATGAATGAATAAATGAAATATACGCAGTGAATTTAGTTTTTTTAAACTTTGAAAAAATCAAAGAAACATAAATTCCACAAATTATTATGTTGTTTATTTACAATGAAAACAAATAATCTGCAAATTAATAAATGGAAAGTTGTTTATAGATCATATGCAACTATATTTATGAATGATTAAAAAGCAATTACTGAAACTTTTGTTAATCATAAATTTTAAAATAATATAATCCCATTCTTAAGTCAATTACTTCTTATTACTTCTTCAAACTATTTTTAGATTTCAATTCAATAAGTGGTATTTTTAGTTTTTTCTCTCATTTCTTTTGAGTCGGATTGGATTTTTAGTTTATTGTTATTCTCTTTAAAGTTTTCTAAGTGGAGTCCAAACTTTTATTATTTCTTTTTTTGGGCAGGTTCTGTCTTCAAACTGGCAAATAAACCAGTTTTAAATTAGGCTAGTTTTTCTAAATGAAAACTTTTCTTGTAAAATTGCTTTTTTTCAGGTCATAAGATGGCAAAATACCTTGGATTTTTATTTTAAAGTAAATGGCCAGTGTAAACTTAACGTCTACAATTTCTTTATATTATCTCCTTCAATTAATACATACCCCAAAAGTTCCTATCATAAAAAGTTAACTCCAACTGTGTTCGATTTCCTTAGGAATTTTGTCAGAAAAAGTCCTTCAGGATTGAGTCTAAACATTCAACGTTTTGTCTCTAGCCTTCTACTAACTCTTTATTATTGACCATAACAGTAGTTGAAGGAAATATTATGTTGTGAATGTTTAACCATAATTGTTTCAAACTTTCCAGAAGTGTGTGACATTTAGAAGACCATATTTTTCATGTAATTGATTTTCTCTTCACAGATTTCTTTAAGGGAAAAACAGTATTTAATCACTGGCTGCCAGGAATGTGTTATAGTAATATCACCTTTCAGCTGGTATCTGAGGCAACTTTTAATAAAAGTACCCTTGTTGAGTACAGTGGTGTCAGTCATGAACCCAAACAGCACAGAACTGGTAAGTCTCCTGAAGAATCAAATACAGTGAAAAAATAATTCAGTTATATTTTGCTGTATATTTATTTTTTATCCTAAGAAATATTCTGATCCAGAGCAAAGAAAGAAAATGCATATGTTTAATAACCTAAAACAGATTTTATATCAATGTAAAAAGAACTGGGCAAAACATTCAATAAGAAAAATCTAAAATATGTCAATGCAATCATAGATTTGTAATCTTTGAATAAAAACTACTATATTATTACCAAAGGTTATAATTAAGTAAAACTTACCCAGATCTAGTAGACATCAGTTATTACTGACAAGTGGCCCTATGGCAGAAAAAACTAGAAGACATTCTAGTACAGTTTATCAGATTATTAAAGGAAAATATTGAAATTCAAATGTATCTCAAACTTGAAGTGCTTAATTTTAGTAACACCACTAATATAAAGCACTATTGTAGGATGGATTGATAGATGCATGGATGGATGGATGGATGGATGGATGGATGGATAGATGGATGTATGGATGGAAGAATGAATGGGTAAAATAAGCATATATCTACTAAGTACCCATCACCAATATAAGCAACATCGTATGTGTCCAATGTGCCTGCATATTCAATAGGAAAGCTGGAGAGGCCATTCTGATGAGCATCAGGAAAGGATTATGATAGATTACTTCTAAGGTCTTGACAATTTGAAATTCTAAGATATCATGATTCTTATTCATTAGTCCAAGACCAGGAAACTATTTCAGCTAAACCACTAATTCACCTGATGTCAACATTTAAGATTCTATTTATGTTTTTCATTATTCAATGTAAGTAGAAAAACATTAATTGAGCACCTTCTACCTGGAATTTGTTCTAAGTACTGAGACATGAAGACAAAGACTGATGAGACAGGATCCTTGTCCTCAAAAAATGGTACTCGTAATACACAAGTGGCACTAATACAAGGCAGAATGAGATAAATATTATAAAAGAGGTACAAAGTTATTTAACAGCACGAAGGAGAGAGAAATTTTTATTAGAAGTTCATGGGGCCTAGCACGGTGGCTCATGCCTGTAATCTCAGCACTTTCGGAGGCTGAGGCGGGTGGATCACCCGAGGTCAGGAGTTTGACGCCAGCCTAGCCAACATGATGAAACCCCGTCTCTACTAAAAATACAAATATTAGCCAGGCTTGGTGTCTGGTGCCTGTAATCCCAGCTACTCGGGAGCCTGAGGCAGGGGAACCGCTTGAACCCAGGAGGCGGAGGTTGCAGTGAGCCGAGACCGCGCGCCATTGCACTCCAGCCTGGGTGACAGAGCGAGACTCCGCCTCAAAAAAAAAAAAAATTAAAAAAAAATTCATGGAAGAGGTGATAATTGAACTGCTATTTGAAGGCCAAGTAGAAACTGTTATAGGCAGAGACTATGCAGTGTGTCTTTGTAGTTTTCTCCCTGTAAGTGTGCTTCCATAATTTATGAACTCATTTTGTGCTTATATGTTTCATTTTAGAGAGGTGAGGAGTGAAGCCATATTTCTAACATGTGTGTTAACATCTCTAAAGGCAGCACACGCATGCAACTCTCCTAGGTGCAACTATGTCACATGGAGTATTTTCATCTTCATAGCTATAAGTACCCTATACTTGTTTTTTCTTTGTAATAAAAATCCAGGAACACAGATACATTTTTTTGTAAGTGAGATTATGATAAACTGAAAAATATTTACATACTCTGCTTTTAGAAGTGGTTAAATTACCACTTCAACAAGCATAATATTGCAAGTTAATATATTTGAAGTGTGACTAGTGGTATGTTAACAGGTACACATCATCCACAAAATGTTAGAAGTATATATATGGAGAAAAACGCAGTTTGTCTTGACGTAAATTTGTCTGTGTATTAGAAGTAAAATTAAATTCCATTTTTAAAAATCTGCTTTTGTCCCTGACTCATTAAGAGATTAAGTATTCACTCTAACTGAATTAAAAATTACTTGAAAATGAAAATTCTCTCTCTTACAGCCCCTTATCCACCTCAGAATATTTCCGTTCGTATCGTAAATGTGAACAAAAACAACTGGGAAGAACAGAGTGGTAATTTCCCAGAGGAATCCTTCATGAGATCACAAGATACAATAGGAAAAGAAAAACTCTTCCATTTTACAGAAGAAACCCCTGAAATTCCCTCCGGCAACACTTCTTCCGGTTGGCCTGATTTTAATAGCAGTGACTATGAAACTACGTCTCAGCCATATTGGTGGGACAGTGCATCTGCAACTCCTGAAAGTGAAGATGAATTTGTCAGCGTACTTCCCATGGAATACGAAAATAACAGTACACTCAGTGAGACAGAGAAGTCAACATCAGGCTCTTTCTCCTTTTCCCCTGTGCAAATGATATTGACCTGGTTACCACCCAAACCACCCACTGCTTTTGATGGCTTCCATATCCATATTGAACGAGAAGGTAAAGCAGTAGGAAATCAGAGGAAATAAGAACTGATACAAAGGAAGGGGAATTGAAGTGTTTTTAAATTTGAGTTTAGAAACACTGATCATAGACACTCAAATCGCCAGAGAATAATGGTAAAGAAAGGGAAGAATGTAATTGGGTATCCAATGCAGACAGAGCAGAAAATCCAAATGAATAGACTGGGTAAGAATCAGAAGGTTTGGGTGATTCACAAGTTGTGAGTACTGCCAACTGTATATATTTTACTGCCTGATATTTCTCATGTCTCAGAACAATGAGGAAAACATCATATTTGGAAATATTTTGAATCAAAGATCTAACTATCCCAGAATATTACAGCATATCCTAGAGAAATTTCCTGTTTTCTCATATGCAAATTTTTAAACATGGCAGCAAAGTAATACTTATGAACACATTACTACTTTCCTCAAGAATATGAGGCTTGTGTCCTGCTAACCAGCTACTCTTGTTCCCTTTAGGGTATGTCCCTCTGGAACAAGCACCATAGTTTTCCAAAGAGAAGCTGATAGTAACATGGAAAATACACAGCTACTGACATTTCCATATAGCTACTATATTACATTTTGCATTGACTAACTCAGCATCTGAGATTCATTCTTTATAGCCCACTAACTTAGGAAAGTAGAGCCATGACTTTCAACAAGTTTGGGTCATGATACCTATCTCAATTGTTGTTTGGTAGATTTTTATGGTTATTTGTTGTTTGTTTAGTTTTTACAATAATATACTTCATTTTCCATTTTCTGGTCTAGTAGTTTGAGTGGCAGAGGTTATAATTTGTAAAAGTTTGAAGTTACGATGATAGCCTTATTTTTAGGGTGAGAGTTTAAGGCCCATGTAGTCTCATATACTGACATATTGTTTACTCCTATTTTACTTAATAGCATGAGATACAACAAAAATCTGTGGATTCTTCTATACAAGATGATGCAGCATTCAACCATAACCAAATAACACATAAAATGAAAATTCTTAATTATTTGAGTCAAAAGTCATTTTCTTGGAATTGCCTACATTTTTTTAAAGTTTCCCTAATCGTCTTTTATTTTTCTGTTCCTAAATATGTTCCTATGGCAAATAGGATCTTGTCATTACAAAATTTTTTTACCGCCTCTTCTCATGAAGGTTCTATTATGCATTTATCTGACTACAGTGTCTTCTTTTGAAGGCTGTTGTAGTCACCAACTGATGATAATGACTTCAAATGAAGTAATAAGCAGCAGAGGATGGATGGACTGTGATGCAATGTGAAATAATTCTTTAAGAAGATTTGAAAGCAAATGGATGAAGGAAAAATATTACCATGATTATTATTTTTAAATTTTACTTTAAATTCTGGGGTACATCAGAAAATATATCTTAAAAAATGAGATGTATTTTAAATAAATGTTAAAGCACTTCTGAATGGTTAATACTACCACAAAGAACTTACAAGATATTTGATGCTGGTTATTTTTTAGCCCTTACCTCGTGATGAGGAAGCCAATAATTGTTATCTTTTCCTGACTATCTACTTCTGTTTTGTAAACATAATTTTGTTGGGTAGGAGTACATAAAGATACACAGTGTAGACTCATCCCTAGTTTTATTGATTCGAATGCCATATTTGAGTTTTGTTATTTGGAAGGTTGTAAAAATATTGAACTCTTACTTATATTCTTTAATAGTACCTTTAGTTTAGAGGTGTAACTGAACTTGACAAAAGGAGGGAACATTTAAAATACCTAATTATTTTTTTTCATTAATTGACTTGTCTATACCCAGGGCCTTTCCAGGCGTCAATTCATATATCTTCTCTTTTTTTTATATGATTTAGAGAACTTTACTGAATATTTGACGGTGGATGAAGAAGCACATGAATTTGTTGCAGAACTGAAGGAACCTGGGAAATATAAGTTATCTGTGACAACCTTTAGTTCCTCAGGATCTTGTGAAACTCGAAAAAGTCAGTCAGCAAAATCACTCAGCTTTTATATCAGTAAGTAACAAAGAGATCACTTTACACTTACTGGGGAGCTAGAACAATGGAACTGGTGAGATTATTGATGCTCAGATGTCAACTATTCACAAACCTTAGAGATGCGGAGAAGTCTTCAAGATCAGGAGAGGCTGAGATCCACAAGCTTTGGACAGCAGAGGAAATATATGCATATTTAATAGTAGCAATCCTATCCACGGGTTTAACTTGAGGATTCTTTTCACTATTGTGATAATTGAACATTTATTAAACTGACCTTCCACATTAGCCATAACAAACCCTCCAAGGATGTGGACATACAGTTTGGGAAATACGACATTTGCTTGAGGCCATAAGGAAATGACATTATAGGACTATGAAAAATCTCATTAGAGTATTGAGCTTGCGAAGCTCAAAAGAAAGACAAAGATTCAAGTACACCCAGGTGGTCTCCATAAAATTGGTGGAAAAAGCCATAGCTAGAGCAACCTAAAAGCCCAATGTCGAGTCCTAGGGTGGCCTCTACCAATTCCATAAGGGTCACAACACAGCAAAAGCTAGCCTCTGAAGGTTGCACAAACAGTGCCAGCCTCTATAACGTGTTTAGCTAAACTGACTATGTTTACTGGAAGTATAGAGGTCAAAAATCAGTAACCTACCCTATCAGGAGTTATATGTGCCTCCGATCAGTAGAAAGAAAAACCAGAAGGCAAAGAATAAAAATTGCTTTCAGAAAAGGATAACCACCACATATCCTGTTGCCATCTGGAAAGGCAAAATACCACCTTTCGTTCAAGAATGGATGAGAGCAAAAGAGGAGCTCAGTTTATGCAGCGGCTTAAAAATGTTAAAAATATCCCATATAATATTTTTACTAAAAGAAAAACCAAAAATGTCACCTCTGGCAAAAGAAAGGCCTTAAAGATTTATCAGATGCATAGAAAAGGTATTCCCAACTGCCTTGTGTGTCTTTCAAGTATTAGAGACCTTGGACATGTGATTACTTAAGAAAGAGAACAAAGTTGAGTATTTCATTCTTTCCATAAGACTAAAAATGCCTCACTGAACAAATGGTCTTTCTGCACCAGTACAGATCCACTGCCCATGTGAACAGCCTCCACGGAAACTCCGCGACAATTCTGGTCTTTCTGACTTCTCTTCTCTGAATTCCTATTCCGTCTCATAGTACACAGCACAAAACACAGAACTTATTAGTGTGTGGTATTTTTCTAGATTTATTTTAGGTGCATCTTGCTTCTCATGTCAAATTGTAAAATCCTAGGCTGGAGTTATACCGTTTGCATATTTATTCATTCTCTCGTACATTCAAGAAATATTTATGGAACCACTTGTATCTTTCATGTGCTCTGCTCTATTCTTAGAGTATCTAAAGTGACTAGTGCCATTGAGGACATGTCGGAATTGCTCAAAAATGTGATTACTTTAAAGAGATGCATCTTAATATTTATCTAGAAAAATACGGGTTCCCAGAAGTTTTGTTTTTTCTCTGTTGCTAAAAGAATGACTTTTTTAAGTGCTTAGGAGATTCTGTTCTATGGTAATGAGTTATTCAGATGTACTGCATATACTTCTTTGGTTTAAAAAATGGATACCACATATATAAATACACCTAACTGGGTAAATGAGCAACAAATTAGGGTGGCTCACGTTTGCTCAGCATAATGTAGTCACACACCAGCTAAAGTATATTTGCAACCCATTTTTCCTGACCAAACTGTTTCACATATTCTGGTATTGAGCTGTTACATTACAATTTATTATACGTTTATGTTGTTGCATTATAATTTACATTTATGTAGCTTTGAAGGCCTTCCCAGAGATGAGAATTCAGGTAGGAATTTGTACTAGTCTGCCAGCAGCCTTATGAAGGGAACACTTTCATTACCCCCATTTTTCACATTAAAAAACAAACTGAATCGCAGAAAGTTCAGTGACTTCCCCAAGTGTCAAAATTAAGATTAGAACTCAGGAGTATTTGATAACAAAATCCATTTTCATTTAGCCTGCAATGACCCAATTCCTCAGGTTGATTATCAGGTCCGTCATAAGGTAAAACTATTAAATAACTGAATTTGTTTTGCTTCCTTCAACCTTTACCCTCTGTGCCCCCACTACACTAGTACTCTTCAGAACAGTAGTAACACTTCACGTTTATGTAGTTCGCTAACACATATTATCTCATTTGATCCCAGCAGCAACTTTATGAGGTAAATTAATCAGATTGTCACAAAGCGCTAACTCAGGAGACAGGAGGTCTGGGTTGGGTCAGAAGCACTTACTAGCTCTGTAACTTCAGGCAGCTTGTTTATATCTCTGCGCCTCAGTTTCCTCATCAGCAAATGTATTAGTCCGTTTTCACACTGCTATAAAGTACTACTTGAGACTGAGTAATTTATAAAGGAAAGAGGTTTAATTGACTCACAGTTCAGCATGGCAGGGAGGTCTCAGGAAACTTACAATCATGGCAGAAGGCGAAGGGGAAGCAAGAACCTTCTTCGCAGGGTGGCAGGACAGAGAGAGAGAGAGCAGGGGAAACCGCCTCTTTTAAACCATCAGATCTCGTGAGAACTCTCTCATTATCTTGAGAACAGCATGGGGGAAACCGCCTCCATGATCTAATTATCTCCCATCAGGTCCCTCCCTCGATAAGTGGGGATTACAATTCGAGATGATATTTGGGTGGGGACAGAGCCAAATCATATCAGCAAAATAAGGCAGTGGGTCTCTAAAGTTCTGCTCTGTTCTAAAATTCCATGATTTATCCATTTAACAGATGCAATGACTGAGATTCAGAGACGTTAACTCATTTGTCCAAAGTTGCACCATTAATAAGGACCAAACTGAGTCTTAGTGCAATTACCCTGTCTCCAAATTTTTACTATTTCATAGTGCTCCAGGAAGTCTCATGCAGGGTTGAGAGCATGGATTTTGGAATCAGACTTCCTGTGTGTGAATCCTAGTTCGACTTACCCTATCTCTGCCTCAGTTTTCGCATCTGACAAGTGAGATTTAATAAAAGTACTTATCTCATTGGCTTGTTATAAAAGTTAAAGGGGCCAGGCACGGTGGCTCACACCTGTAACCCCAGCACTTTGGGAAGCCAAGGCAGGCGGATCACCTGAGGTCAGGAGTTCGAGACTAGCCTGGCCAAATGGTGAAACCCTCTCTCTACTAAAAGTACAAATATTAGCCAGGCGTGGTGGTGGGCACCTGTAATCCCAGCTACCCGGGAGGCTGAGGCAGGAGAATCGCTTGAACCCAGTAGGTGGAGGTTGCAGTGAGCCAAGATAAGGCTGCGCTCCAGCCTGGGTGACAGAGTGACACTCCATCTCAAAATAAATAAACAAATAAATAAGTAAATAAATATAAGTTAAAGGAATGAAATACATAACACATATAAACTTGAAGTTTATATGCTAAAAAACAATTTATATGCTGAAAAGCAGTTTATATGTGAGCATCCGTGTTTTAAGCTCAACCACTATTGTGATGTCCTAGACATCTTCCCAAGAGAACTACGGTAGCATCCTTGTGTCTGTGATGCTACTGACCTGCCAGGAACAAATATATAAATATATAACAGATTCCATATCTCTTTACTATAATTAATATCATTTTTTATCATTTCCCTTGCACCATTTACACCGAACCTTAGTCTGTCCTCCCCAGTAGAGCCACGTGCTCCTTTTCCTCTCCTAGGTCTCAGCCTAGGAATACAGTATTAAATTAAGGAGCTGAGAAATGCATCCTAAGCAAATAAATGGAAGTTTCACATTTGCGTTTCAGCAGGGAATTTCCATAGATAATAATCACCTTAACATGTCTTGAGTCCTTACTAGGTGGCAGGCACTGTGTTAAGAACCACTCTATGAACATATGAGAACAAAGCTAAGGATGGGCACTTCTATGGAGATATTTTATGATAAGGATCCTGTTGTGTTCTTCAAATTATCACCCAGGTTTCAGCCAGCTTCTTTAATGGAGTCAGCCTGTTGCGTGTTTCTTCTCTAATAGAGTCACAGCCTGCCTTTTTGTTCTCACTGTTGCCAAATTCAAATGTTTTCACATGATAGTAGTCTAGGCTGATTTGGATCTCGAAGTAATTATTCCTAGAGACCACAGATCCTAGTAGCAAAGGAATTATAAGCCCTGATGAAATGCCACCCTGCCACGCTCACTCTTTGTTAAAAGAGAAGTAAATTTTCTCTGGTAAAGAATTTACCAGAATACTCTCACATGCACACGACGATTGAAGTGGCGCTTTCGTTTCTGCTGCTATTGCTGAGGCTGCTGTTTAGGTGAGGTCAAGGGGTAGAGGGTTGCAGCTGGGCAGAGGACCTGAAGAGTTGCCAGTCTGACCACCAATCTGACTTTGAATCTCATTGTAAGGGCGAAAAGAAAACATGATTTTTTTAAACCAGAATCTTTTATCTTAATCAGTGCAATGTGCAGCCTCCCCTGTGTTCCAATTTGAAATGTGCAGGTCCTTCAGGAGAGTGGATTGAAGAACTGACCGAGAAGCCCCAGCACGTGAGTGTCCACGTTTTAAGCTCAACCACTGCCTTGATGTCCTGGACATCTTCCCAAGAGAACTACAACAGCACCATTGTGTCTGTGGTGTCGCTGACCTGCCAGAAACAAAAGGAAAGCCAGAGGCTTGAAAAACAGTACTGCACTCAGGTAAAGGAGAGAAAATGAGGATGGGCTCGCCAGTCCCACCTAAGCACAGCCTTACAGGGCAATGCCAAGGAGGCAATTGCAGGAAGCCATGCTGAGGTCTGCTGGGATGGGTGTGTTGTATGAGTGTTCCCAAGAGCCAGAGGGGCCAGAAATGAGTGGGAATGGCTTTTCCATGGCACTGTCATCTCCCTTTCTCTTCATAGGAGGGTCATGTTCCTTTCTCTTTCATTCCTTATTCAAAAGAATTTGCTGAGCACCTATGATGTGCCAGGTACTAAGATAGATGTTAGAAATTTTTAAACATCCTGCTCTTGCAGAGCTTATAATCTAGTGAGAACGATAGATAAGTGAACCTATAATGACTGCACTGTATAGAATAAGGCCTCAGCTTAAAATGAATGATGAGAGTCCAGAGGAGTTCACAGAAGAAGGAGCTGAGCATGAGTAACATGGATGAACGGGAAAGAGGATTTGGAAACCGGTTGGAGAAAACATCGCAGAGGAGACAACCAAGCAGAGGGTTGGAGGGTTTTTTGTTTGTTTGTTTTACTTTTTTCCATTCCTTTAATTTTCATTTTTACTGTAAAAGTAACATATTCTTGTTAAAAAAAAAAAAAAAAAAACTTAAAAATGTAAAGAATATAAAGTAGGCTGGGCACGGTGGCTCACGTCTGTAATCCCAGCACTTCAGGAGGCCAAGGCGGGTGGATCACCTGAGGTCAGGAGTTCAAGACCAGCCTGGCCAACATGGTGAAACCTCGTCTCCACTAAAAATATAAAAATTAGCCAGGCGTAGTGGCACGTGCCTGTAATCCCAGCTGCTCGGGAAGCTGAGGCAGGAGAATTGCTTGAACCTGGGAGGTGGGGGTTGCAGTGAGCTGAGATGTCGCCACTGCACTCCAGCCTGGGCGACAAAGCAAGACTCGGTCTCGAAAATAAATAAATAAATAATATAAAGTAAAAAAACTACCCCATCAGCAGTGACAACTGAAAAGAGCTTTGAAGAATATATGTCAGCTGTGCACAGAGGAGAGCGAGGGGCAGGCAGAGACAGTGTGCAACTCAGTAGTCCTGTGAGTGGCTAGCAGAAGGAATGCACGTGCCAGACCAATCCTTAGTAAAACCGTGCGACTGGAGCCAAGTGGACCTTGCTCTCAGATGCCCTGAGAACCTGGGGCCCAGTCCTATTTTTCTAAATTCTGGCCTTATGTTTTTACACGGTCAAATTCGGTGGTTCTTGGTGTCTTACAAACATATTTTCTTCCCTAAAGGCAAAAGGAAAAAAATAGTTATCAATTCATGTGGAGTACATTGGAAATGTAATGTGCAGAAAAGATGTTTGCTGTATGAGAGCTGTTTGGGATGTTTCCATTCCTCCCAGGAAAATTAAGCATTTGATGAAATTCAAACAATGATAAATTGTAAATTGATAAGATGAATTCAGGAATCGTGTTCTTTGAAGCACTAGAAAGCCATAGAATGCTGAGATAAGCCCTTACTTGAGAATGAGGCGTCCCTTGAGTTGAATTAAATTAAGGAATAAATATGCTAAACCCATTAACTAGTAATCACAGTTCATTGTGTAACTTATTAGCTTCCTTTCCTGAGTGTACCCAAGATGACTGACTCATTACATTGACAGAAAAACAGGTTTTCCCCTACAGACCTTGACCTAGAACTCAACTGCTTCAAGGTAGATTTCTCCCCTTGCCCTACCTAATGTACACATTATATATCTTTCACATAAGATTACAAAGGTTAAAGGAAGAGATACATATTGTAAATTATCAATGAGCCAGAAAGGACCAGTCCAAATGTACTTTTACAATATCTTCTCAAAATGCAAATAGGAAAACAGAACATGAAATGTCCTATTCAGCATTATAAGCAAGAAGACTAATATTTAAAGGGGAGAACAGAAATGAGACCACCATGCTAGGCATCATGTCAATTACCACAAGAACTTTTTGAGATTTGTATAATATCATACCACTGTAGTCCATTATGCTACTAAATAAATGTGTAGAAAAGCACCAATGGAAAGACCACATAAAGTGGAAATAAGACCATCTCAGACTCAAAGGAACCTACACTATCATCTAGTTCAACCCTATTATTTAAGAGTCTATCATATACAGGTGCAGTGGCTCACGCCTGTAATCCCAGCACTTTGGGAAGCTAAGGTGGGCAGATCACTTGAGCTCAGAAGTTCAAGACAGCCTGGGCAACATAGAGAAACCCTGTTTCCACAAAAAAAAAAAAAAAAAAAAAAAAAAAAAATTGTCTATCATATACTTATTTTGACTTCTATGCTCTCTAGTACATTTTTCTCCTTATTCCTTTAGTTGAGGAGGAATAGAATAGAACTGGTATCCAATTGGAAAGACATTGGACTCAACTAAATTCTCAGGAATGAGGACTAAGACAGTCAGGAAAAATATTAGGATGCTAAATGAGTGGAAATTAAGGGGGAGTGGAGTGTGGAATTATTTTGTAAAAAATAAAACACATTACTTAACATGCAGAATGCAGAGGCATTCCACTTTTCCTCCTCCAACACACACCCAAGGAGGTCCAGGCTAAATAAAAAGGCATGGAGAAACATAGAAGTGTACATATAGGTTAGCAGCTCAGTAAATATTCAGAAATTGGGGAGGATGGAAACTAGTGTTTATAACTTATTACCAAGTCAGGTAATCTGTAATCCAATTACCCTTTTGTCATTTTTTAAATAATATGATGTATGTGCCCATAGCTACTTCTTATTCTTGTTTGTTTGTTTCTTTGTGTGTTTTTTATGAGACGGAGTCTCGCTCTGTTGCCAGTCTGGAGTGTGGAGTGCAAAGTCACGATCTTGGCTCACTGCAACCTCCGCCTCCTGGGTTCAAGCGATTCTCCTGCCTCAGCCTCCCGATTAGCTGGGACTACAGGTGCATGCCACCACGCCCAGCTAATTTTTGTATTTTTAGTTGAGACGGGGTTTCACCATGTTGACCAGGATGTTCTCAATCTCTTGACCTCATGATCCGCCCACCTCAGCCTTCCAAAGTGGTGGGATTACAGGTGTGAGCCACCGTGCCCGGTTATAATGGCATATTTAAACAGCTATGATTCCAGATAGTCCTTTGAATAGTTAGAATCAACTATTACCTAAAATATTATCAAAAGAAAGGAACCTTAACATCACCCTGAAACAATCTATACTCCTTATGTCCTTTATTATTCTAAACATTCTAAATAGGCAAAATGGGTGATTAATGAGCTAGGTCAGCATTTACACTTACAGTCAGATGTCTACAATGTGTTAAGTTTAAATGGAGCAATTTTTTTGGTTTTTTGGGGGTTTATTGAGATGGAGTCTTGCTCTGTCACCCAGGCTCGAGTGTAGTGGCGTAATCTCGGGTCACTGCAACCTCCACCTCCCAGTTGCAAGCAATTCTCTTGCCTCAGCCTCCCAAGGAGCTGGAACTACAGAAGTGAGCCACCAAGCCTCGCTAATTTTTGTGTTTTTAGTAGAGTCGGGGTTTCACCATGTTGGCCAGGCTGGTCTCGAATTCTCAACCTCAGGTGATCTATCCGCCTCGGCCTCCCAAAGTGCTGGGATTATAGGCATGAGCCACTGCACCCGGCCTGGAGCAATGTTGATAATATAACACATTATGTGGTTCAATAGCATATTATTTATGTATATATGTTAGAAGAAGGCCTAGAAGAATGCACATCAAAATATCAGGATTTGTGGGAGAACAAACATGACTTCCAATTTACTTCATTTGTTCTTTTATTGGGTGAGCAATTTTTACAATAAGCATATATGTTTTATCATATAAAGTATATTTTAAATAAATAAAATAATACTGCTTAGTTGTGGATAATATGCGTCTTCTTATCATAGTTTGTCTCTTTAGAAAATTCTCTATCAGGCCAGGCATGGCAGTTCATGCCTATAATCCCAGCACTTTGGGAGGTCAAGACAGGAGAGGCGCTTGAGACTAGGAGTTTGAGACCAGCCTGGCCAACATAATGAAACCCTGTCTCTACTAGAAACACAAAAATAAGCTGAGCATGATGGCGCACACCTGTAATTCCAGCTACTTGGGTAGCTGAAGCATAAGAATCGCTTGAACCCAGGAGGCAGAGGTTGCAGTGAGCCAAGATCGTGCCACTGCACTCCAGCTTGGGCAACAGAGTGACAGAGCAAGACTCTGTCTCAAAAAGAAAGAAAAGAGAAGAAAGAAAGAGAGAAAGAGAGGAAGAAAGGAAAGAAAGAAAAAAAGAAAAAGAGAGAGAAAGAAAGAAAAGAAAGAAAGAAAGAAAAGAAAGAAAGAGAAAGAAAAAAGAAAGAAAGAAAGGAAGGAAGGAAGGAAGAAAGAAAGAAAGAAAGAAAGAAAGAAAGAAAGAAAGAAAGAAAGAAAGAGAAAAGAAAAGAGAGAGAAAGACGAAAGGAGGAAGGGAGGGAGGGAGATAGGGAGGGAGGCAAGAAGGAAGGAAGGAAGGAAGGAAGGAAGGAAGGAAGGAAGGAAGGAAGGAAGGAAGGAAGGAAGGAAGGGAGGGAAATTCTCTATCAGATGAAGAGATCTAGTTGACTAAATCTGCCTATATGGCTTCCAGCACAATGAAAAATCTAAAAGTTGTGCAAGAAACCCTGATATGAAAGAGTATAAATAGGAAAGAAAGAATGAAAATGCCAATTTATTAATTCAATGTAATCTTATTTTGTTCAAGCCAGCGGAAAGTAAATTTTGGTATACGGCTCCTTTTACTTACATGTAGAGCAAGTTGTACCAATTCAGATTACATAATTTCTACTGTGTATAATCAGTTTCCAGTGTGGAAAGGTTTAAAATTCAAATCATATCACCAGTTCTATATTAATCCTTAAAATCTTAATGAGACTCCAAAAAACACCTTACAGCATAGATAAGCTGTAAACAACATTGTTCTCCATTGAATTCATGTTCCTTCTTGGAGCAATTCCACAATTTTATGTATCCTAGAGGTCAAAAAGTTAATAAGATGAATAAAGGTTAGTATTTATTGATACTCGGTTTAAACATTCTCAAACTCTATGAGGTGTATAATTTTATTACCTATATTTTAGCAACGAAGTAACCAAGGCAAGAATTTTCAATAAATTATAAAGCATAAATAAACCCCCATGCTAATAATGAGCAGAGTCAGGATTTGATTCCAGGTAGTCCAAAAAAAGAACCTGTGTTCTTTCCACCAAGCAATACTGTCTTAAATATTAGACACTGAAGGCCAAAGCAGCACCTTAACCTTTTAGTTGAATTATCAATTATTGTGCGTGCCAACATTCAACTTTAATAAATGCATTTTATTCATCTATATGTTCTCATTGTTTTTCTCTATATGGTATTTGTTATGTATCCAAATTTTTTTTAAAAGAGCAGGGCTAGGTGTGGTGGCTCACGCCTGTAATCCTAGCACTCTAGGAGGCCCAGGTGGGCAGATCACCTCATGTCAAGAGTTCAAGACCAGCCTGGCCGACATGGTGAAACCCTGTCTCCACTAAAAATACAAAAATTAGCTGGGCGTGGTAGTGCGCAACTGTAATCACAGCTACTCAGGAGCCTGAGTCAGGAGAAACGCTTGAACCTGGGAGGTGGAGGTTGCAGTGAGCTGAGATCGCACCACTTCACTCTAGCCTGGGCGACAGAGCAAGACTCCGTCTCAAGAAAAAAAAAAAAAAAAAGAACAGTAAAGAAAGTCTCATCTAAATGAGAAGTGTCCTCTACAGTATTATTTTAGGGGGCTACAACAGCCTGGCAGTGTGCTTACCAGGATATCTCGATGCTTAGCACAGTGACCTGCCCATAGTGTAGATTACAGATCCCAGCACTAGGCTTCCAGTCCCAACACTGCATCTAAATATATGACCTTGGCCATTCTCTGGCTTTACTACATTTATTAAATGAGCACTTTGGACTAGGTCATCTCTAAGGTCATTTCCATTTCTTCCTTTTTTTTTTTTTTTTTTTTTTTGAGAGCTTGTTTCACTCTGTTTCCCAGGCTGGAGTGCAGTGGCACAATCTTGGCTCACTGCAACCTCCGCCTCCTGGGTTCAAGCAATTCTCCTACCCCAGTCTCCTGAGTAGCTGAGATTACAGGCACCCGCCACCATGCCCGGCTAATTTTCTTTGTATTTTAGTAGAGACAGGGTTTCACCATGTTCGTCAGGCTGGTCTTGAACTCCTGACTTCAAATGATCCGCCTGCCTTGGCCTCCCAAAGTGCTGAGATTACACGCATGAGTAACTGTGCCCGGCGGTCATTTCCATTTCTATAATTAGATATTATATGCTTCTAAGTGACAAGAGACTAAAGACATTTCTGTACTGATATTTGCATGTAATCAGCTGACACTACAATTTAGAATGTCAAACTATCCTCATGGTATTGCTGATTTGATTATGGTTAGAGGCTGATGTGTCTCTAGTGTGCATAGTTACAATTGACATTGATGGGTATAAAGCAGTTCACAGGGCTCAGAATAGAAAAAATTTCAATCTTCTAGGTTCCCTTCAAAGTTCACATAAACTATAAATCATCCTAATTTTGGAATCTGACAGCTTCAGTAAAGTCTTCTGGATTTCAAAGTCATCTGTGATTCCAAAAAGAGTCTCTGAACATTATTTCAGCCTCTGTGTAACATTCTGAAAGCCCAGCTCTAAATAAATCTTATCGGGTGTTTGGTTTAAAGGTGAACTCAAGCAAACCTGTTATTGAAAATCTGGTTCCTGGTGCCCAGTACCAGGTGGTAATATACCTAAGGAAAGGCCCTTTGATTGGACCACCTTCAGATCCTGTGACATTTGCTATTGGTAAGTTGCTGGCCAAAAGAAGAATGAGTGACCTATATATTAGGGTACTAACTGGAGGGGTGCAATATGCAAGCTCAAATCATTATCGTCGTATTTGGAAAGCCTATCTTAGTTCATCCAATATGCTACCGTCAGAGTAATACACAGCTAGAATTGTATACTTGGAAAACATTCTTAATATTTATTACTTGTGGAAAAACTCAGAGCCAAACATACTTTAGTTTTCAATGATTACACAACAAGAGTAAAGCTGTATGCCGTGGCACACACCTAAAGTTCCAGCTACTTGGGAGGCTGAGGTGGGAGGACTGCTTGAGCCCAGAAGTTGTTTGTTGTTGTTGTTGTTGTTGTTGTTTTTGAGACAAAGTCTCACTATGTCACCCAGGTTGGAATGCAGTAGTGCGATCTCAGCTCACTGCAACTTCCGCCTCCCAGGTTCAAGCGATTCTCCGGCCTCAGCCTCCTGAGCAGCTGGGACCACAGGCACGTGCCACCACACCGGGCTAATTTCTTGAATTTTTAGAAGAGACGGGGTTTCACCATGTTAGCCAGGATGGGCTCGATCTCCTGACCTCGCGATCTGCCCGTCTTGGCCTCCCAAAGTGCTGGGATTAGAGGCATGAGCCACCACACCTAGCCGAGCCCAGAAGTTTTAATCCAGCCTTGGTAACACAGCAGACCCTGTCTCAAAAAAAAAAAAAAAAGAGTAAGAAAATAGGAAAGAAAGAAAGAGAGAAAGAGAGAGAGAGAAAGAAAGAAAAAGAAAGAAAGAAAAGAAAGAGAAAGAAAGAAAGAAAAAAAAGAAAGAAAGAAAGAAAGAAAGAAAGAAAGAAAGAAAGAAAGAAAGAAAGAAAGAAAGAAAGAAAGAAAGAAAGAGAGAGAAGGAAGGAAGGAGGGAAGATTGAAAGACAAAAGGAGGAAGGGAGGGAGGGGGAGGGCAGGGAGAGTCAGGAAGGAAGAGGAGGAAGCAAGGAAGCGAGGAAGGAAGGAAGGGAGGGAGGGAGGAAGGGATTGTATCAGAAGAGTGAAAATTTGGGTCATTAAGTAGAAGTTTGAGGCCATTGCTAAGACAGTAAACATTCCTTCTTAACTTTATTTTTCTACCCCCTTCCTCTCTTCTTTTTAGTTCCCACAGGAATAAAGGATTTAATGCTCTATCCCTTGGGTCCTACGGCAGTGGTTCTGAGCTGGACCAGACCTTATTTAGGCGTGTTCAGAAAATACGTGGTTGAAATGTTTTATTTCAACCCTGCTACAATGACATCGGAGTGGACAACCTACTATGAAATAGCAGCAACTGTCTCCTTAACTGCATCTGTGGTAATCTTCCCTTAACCAACTGTCACTCTTTCCTATGGGAACAGGCAAGCCTTTATGTACCAAATGTATCTTTAAAAAATTATCTATAAATTTGATTATTTTGTAAATATACATAGTGTGTTAGTTCATTTTCACATTGCTGATAAAGAAACACTCACGACTGAGCAATTTACAAAAGAAAGAAGTTTAATTGGACTTACAGTTCCACGTGGCTGGGGAAGCCTCACAATCACGACAGAAGGCAGGGAACGGCAAGTCACGTCTTATACAGATGGCAGCAAGCAAAGAGAGCTTGTGCAGGAAAACTCCGTCTTATAATAACCATCAGATCTCATGAGACTTACTCACTATCACAACAATGGCATGGGAAAGACATGCCCCCATGATTCAGTTACTTCCCACAAGGTCCCTCCCACAATATGTGGGAATTCAAGATAAGATTTGGGTGGGAGCACAACCAAACCATAGTATTCTTCCCCTTGCCCCTCCCAAATCTCATGTCCTCACATTTCACAACCAACCATGCCTTCCCAACAGTCCTGAAAAGTCTTAACTAATTAACTCAAAAGTGCACAGTCAAAAGTCTCATCTGAGACAAGGCAAGTCCCTTCTGCTCATGAGTCTGTAAAACCAAAACCAAGTTAGTTACTTCCTAGATACATTCGGGGGTACAGGCATTGATACAGCTGTTCCAAATGGGAAACATTGACCAAAACAAAGAGGCTACAGGCCCTATGCAACTCCAAAATCCAGTGGGACAGTCAAATCTCAAAGCTCCAAAATGATCTCCTTTGACTCCATGTCTCACATCCAGGTCATGCTGATGCAAGAGGTGGGTTCCCATGGTCTTGGGCAGTTCCACTCCTGTGGCTTTGCAGCATATATCCCCACTCCTGGCTGCATTCACAGGCTGGCATCGAGTGTCTGCAGCTTTGCCAGGTGCACAGTGCAAGCTGTCAGTGGGTCTACCATTCTGGGGTCTGGAGGGTGGCGGCCCTCTTCTCACAGCTCTACTAGGCAGTACCCCAGTAGGGACTCTGTGTGGGGTCTCTGGCCCCACGTTTCCCTTCTACGTTGCCCTAGCAGAGGTTCTCCATGAGGGCCCTGCCCTGCTGCAGCAAACTTTTGCCTGGGCATCCATAGTGTTTCCATACATTTTCTGAAATCTAACTGGAGGTTCCCAAACCTCAATTCTTGACTCCTGTGCACTCACAGTCTCAACACCACATGGAAGCTACCAAGGCTTGGGGCTTGCACCCTCTGAAGCCACCACCTGATCTCTACGTTGGCCCCTTTCACCCATGGCTAGGATGCAGGGCACCAAGTCTCTAGGCTGCACACAGCACAGGGACCCTGGACCTGGGCCACGAAACCACTTTTTCTTCCCAGACCTCCAGGCCTGTGATGGGAGGGGCTTCCATGAAGACCTCTAACCTGACCTGGAGACATTTTCCCCATTGTCTTGGGGATTAACATTCAGCTCCTCATTATTTATTCAAATTTCTGCAGCCAACTTGAATTTCTCCTCAGAAAATGGGATTTTCTTTTCTATCACATTGTCAAGTTGCAAATTTTCCAAACTTTTATGCTCTGTTTACCTTTTAAAACTGAATGCCTTTAACAGCACCAAGTCACCTCTCGAATGCTTTGCTGCTTAGAAATTTATTCTGCCAGATACCCTAAATCATCTCTCTTAAGTTCAAAGTTCCAAAATCCCTAAGGGAGGCACAAAATGCTGCCAGTCTCTTTGCTAAAACATAACAAGAATCACCTTTGCTCCAGTTCCCAACAAGTTCTTCATCCCCATCTGAGACCACCTCAGCCTAAATTTCATTGTCCATATCATTATCAGCATTTTGGTCTAAGCCATTCAACAAGTCTCTAGGGAGTTCCAAACTTTCCCACATTTTCCTGTCTTCTGAGCCCTCCAGACTATTCCAACCTCTGCCTGTTACCCAGTTCCAATGTCACTTCCACATTTTTAGGTATCTTCTCAGCAGCACCCCACTCTCAGTACCAGTTTACTGTATTAGTTCATTTTCATGCTGCTGACAAAGACATACACAAGACTGGGCAATTTACAAAAGAAGGAGGTTTAATAGGACTTACAGTTCCACGTGGCTGGGGAAGCCCCACAATCATGGCAGAAGGCAAAGAGGAGCAAGTCATGTCTTACATGGATGGTACCAAGCGAGAGAGCTTGTGCAGGAAAACGCCCCCTTATAATAACCATCAGATCTAATGAGACTTACTCACTATCATCAGAACAGCACGGGAAAGACCTGCCCCCGTGATTCAGTTACCTCCCACCAGCTCCCTCCCACAACACGTGGGAATTCAAGATGAGATTTGGGTGGGGATACAGCCAAACCATATCAGATAGGTATGGCTATTTTCAAGGTTTTTTCGTTGTTTTTGCTTTTAGGTTTTGAGATTCTCTTTTGTTTTGAGAGGGAGGGAAAGAGATAATTGTGTGAAACTAGCAGTCATCTCTAATTGAATATATTTGTTAATCAACATTTTTTCCTAAGCACAGAATAGAGCAATCAAGTGCTTTTTGCTTCTCCCAGATCCTGGGGAGGAACACAAAGAGATTTCCCTTTAGTATTCAATAGTTAGTTTGACACTGCCTAATTTTAATGATGCCTCTTCGTGGCATCCACAGATCAATTAAGTACCTCTAATGTCAGGCTTTTAGAGGATGGTTTTTAAGAAAACGGGTAAAAATTGCTCTTTCTGAAATTGAGATAATTTTGAAAAGTGTAGATTACCCATGGGCTATTCACAAAGTACACAATTGCTCTCTACCCAGTTGAAGACTCTGAAGGACTCCTGTTCATGGTTTACCTTGAAAAAACACCGAGTTGTGAGAGGTTACTTGTTTTAGAAATAGGGAGAAATGTATGTACAGTCACTTATAAATAAGCACTATTTCACCTGTGTAATATTACGAAATTGCAAAATGAAACAAATATTGGAAATCTTTGGCTGTATATCTTTAAATCACTTTTAAAAATTTATATTTTTGTATTTTACTTTATATCTCATTTCATTCTAGAAAGAATATTTTATTATAGTAAATTTAGGAAATACAAAAAGACAATATAAAGGAAAATTAAAATTACGTATTAATTTTTTATGAAAGTAACTCTACTCCAAAAATAGTACTTTCTCCCACAGTCTTTTGTCTCCTTGCTTGCTTTTCTCATTCAGAGAATAGCTAATCTGCTGCCAGCATGGTACTACAACTTCCGGGTTACCATGGTGACGTGGGGAGATCCAGAATTGAGCTGCTGTGACAGCTCTACCATCAGCTTCATAACAGGTGAGGCGTGTGTGGGGAATGGTTCCATGAGGAGGGAGCATTATTGTGAGGAGTTACCAAGGTTCCAAATCTCTAGAAAGTGCCAGTCATTCACCCAGCACTGGTGAACATCAGTTTCATGGGAGATAATATTGATTCTGATGATTCATTATTTTGTTTAGTTGATAATCTTTAAAAATCAAAATACCATTTTTATTCTGAGCTACCACCATTGACTTATTTTATTCTGAGGCACTGACCTTAATTTATGTACTCCCCAGCTGGGATTGATTAGAATAGAGATATGGCAGGCACAGCCATCAGCTTTACACTACACAGTCAATTGATTTTACCCATATGATTATTATATTTGTTAGAGTGCCTCCATTTTCTTATTAATTAAGCCATTTTTAAAGTCATAGGCTTACTGCAGTAGGGTCCATTGTGGAAATAAAAAAATAGGGTTTAGAGACAGATAGATCTGGATTTGAATAGACCCTCCCACACACCACATATAATCTTGAGCACGTTAATGTTTCTAAACCTGTTTTTTTTAAATGTAGAAAATGAGGATGATAATAGTATCAGTTGTCTGTTATTACAACTTCATTATTATATAAGCTACTTTGCAAAATACATGGCACAAAGTTTAAGCACTTAAAAAACGATTAGTCTTAGATCCTCGGAAACCTTAAATTATGTAGTTGCATCATCAGTAGTCAGAGATAGCAATGAAAAGGGGAAATTCATCAAAGAAACACTAATCTTTGTTGTTTGAACTAAGACATTTCAAGAAACTTTTATCAAACGACAAGGTTGTAATTAGAGTTGTCCTGAGAAAATAGAAGAGAAAAATACTGCTTAGAAGAATAATTTGGCAAACAGTTTCCTCAGTGGACATCTAGTTAACGCTGTTGAAATTTATCAGTGAAAAACAGTGGAAAGAAATCAATGATCTGTGAATTCTTACACAATTAACTTCCATAAGCATGTCTCTTTTCTCTACTAGCCAATATCCAGAGCACTTTTTGTTCCAGATTTTAATAGTAATATTAGAGCATAAAAGTGAAATAATACCCAAAAAGGAGAAAATAGCAATTACTTGGCAAGCACTGTGTTAGGCATTTACCTATATTGATAATCACATATTTAATTATAATTAAACTTCACTGTATCAATAATTCTTATAATTTAACTATATTGATATAAACGTTCTGAGAACGCTCTTTCCTTCTTACCACAACAGTTGTCTAGAAAAAGCCCAGATGTAACATCTCAACCTGGGACTGCTCATTTCTAGCTGTCAAACTTTGAGCAAATTATCTTAATGATTCTGGGCTTCTATTTTCTCACCGGCAGAACCCCCTAAAATATCAGCTAAATAGGCTCTAAAGCCTACTTGGAGACAACTGGTTAGTAGAGCAAGACTTAATATATTGAACACCACCTTGACAGTCTTTGCACTGTCTCTTAAGGGGGGCAAAAGAAATGAAATATTAATAGGATTTGGCTTTCTGGTTCGAGCGGTTTAAAGTATGCCTTTCAAGATGGGAAATTGACTAGGATTTGGCATACTTCATAACAGTTTAAATGGACATAGCAAGCCTGGATTCATAAACTATGGTTAATAAACAAGCTGCTTACCTGTTAAGCAGTCTGTTGTCTCCAATGTATTGATGTTGACGATTTTCTATCTTTTCCTGGGTCAAATAAATAAATGATGCTGAACCAGCAGTCTGTAGGTATTGTCTGAGCATATTGACAGAGATGGTCTCAATTCTCACATCTATAAAATGGGTATCATAATAATAAATAAATAATAATAAATATCCCACAGTATGTGTGAGAATTAAATCATGTAACGTAAGTCACTATTACAATATATATGATAGATTATTATCATGTTTATACTTATTTTTTAAACCAGTTGAAAATCGTAGTAGGCTTTTTTTTAATCTTTTTTTTACATTTTACTTTAAGTTCTGGGATGCATGTACAGAACATGCAGGTTTGTTACATAGATATACATGTGCCATGGTGGTTTGCTGCACCTATCAACCTGTCATCTAGGTTTTAAGCCCCACATACATTACGTATTTGTCCTAATGCTCTCCCTCCCCTTGCTCCCACCCCCCAACAGGCCTCATATAATGCGAATACTTATAACAAACATTCATAACTAGCTGTGCTTTCAAAAATAATTATTCACTGAAGAATTTGTAATATATAAAGTAAAAACGCATGTGTGTGTGATGTTTTTTACCTTCTTATTTAAAGCAAATAAGAATCTCATGCTTAAGTCTCCTATGCTTTAATTTTCCAAATTGTGTGGTATAAAAGGAAACAAGAACAAAATATTTGAATTAGGTGTGATTTATTAGGAACTCAAGTATACCATCTTCGTTAGGCAATTCAATTAACTAGCCCTCAATCGTAGTAATTATGCTGAGGGGCCAAATTATTAATAAACAAATAGTGACATCTTGTGGCCTTCCAGCAATATGCTAGGTTTTAAAGCAACAACATGGAAATAAAAATCTCACATGTTGAGAGGAAAGATACATACTTCTGGGTTTGCAATTTTAAAGATATTTCTTTTCCTCACTAAAATTGGAACATGAGAAAATATCCTTTGAAGAAATATATGCATAGATTCTTGTATATGATGAAATATGTTGGAATATATTAGGAGGTTATAAGGAAGCCAAGGTTATTTTCCTTTAGTAGAATATTCTGAAATATGATGTAGATTTCTGTTACTTGTTAGATGAATTGTTTATCTTTCAAGATTTTATTGCTAAGCATACTATATAAATGCTACTCCTATTTCACATGAAACAGAAATGCATTTTTACTTTATATATTACAAATTCTTCAGTGAATATTTTTGAAAGCATAGCTAGTTATGAATGTTTGTTGTAAGTATTAGCATCATATTAGGAGAAATGATTCTTTATAGAAATTTTCCAAAGATTTTAGTTGACATTATGCTGTATCTCAGAATGGAACACCGACTGTCTTCAAACCAACGTACACATGATATTTAAATTCAACTGCGTATTTGTTTTTTAAAATAATCAGAGTTAGCAGTTACTTTAAAAAGTAATTAAAATATGTTTTCAGAGCCTATATAGTATAAAGCTTGTGATGAATTCTCCTCCCTAGTTAGCAAATTTTTAATTTTTTTTTTTTTCTTTTTGGCTGGGCGTGGAAGCTCACGCCTGTAATCCCAGCACTTTGGGAGACCAAGATGGGCAGATTGCTTGAGCCCAGGAGTTCGAGACCAGCCTAGGCAACATAGAAAGATCCCGGCTCTACAAAAATTACAAAAATTAGCCGGGTATGGTGGCCTGTACCTGTAGTCCTAGCTACTTGGTAGACTGAGGCAGGAGGGATGCTTGAGCCTGGGAGGTCAAGACTGCAGTGAGCCGAGATTGTGCCACTGCACTACCGCTTGCGTGACAGAGTGAGACCCTGCCTCAAAAATAAAAATAAAAATAAAATAAATTAAAAGTAATTTTTTTTTTTTGAGGCAGGGTCTTACTCTGTCACCCAGGCTGGAATGCAGTGGCAGGCTCATGGTTCACTGCAGCCTGGACCTCCTGGGCTCAAACAGTCCTACCCCCTCAGCCTCCCTAGTAGCTAGGACAACAAGGTGTGCCACCATGCCCGGTTGAATTTTCTAATTTTTTGTAGAGATGGGGTTTTGCTATGTTGCCCAGGCTGGTCTCCAACTCCCGGACTCAAGCGATCCACACACGTCAACTTCCTGAAATGCAGGGATTACAGGCATTCCCTGCTTAAATTTTTGAAAATTTAAATGTGTAAGATGATAAAGTAGCAAGCTTAGTGTTAGAATTTAGCTTCGTGGCATGATAAAAAAAAAACAAAAAACAAAAAAAAAAAACTTGTTCTTCCCTTCTTTCCTCTCTCACTACTCGCTCAGCAGCATTTACTAAGAGCCTGTTTTGTGCAAAGCACTGGGCTAGAACACTGTAAATACTGTCTTGTTATTTTATGGAAATAACATTTGTCTTCTATCCTACTTGTAGTACTATGATCTTCTATCTTTCTACCCTTGTATCCTACTGTTCTTTATTCCCATAAACGTCTTTGCTGCAAGTAAATGAAAGAGACTTAGTTTACAGGACTCTAAGTTATTTAATCCTACTTGAATAATAACTCCACTGATGCCTATTAATATTAATTGGTTGATGTAACAAATATACCCAAATAAGTGAACTTTTTAGGAATTTTGTAATGGTGAAATTTATATAAAAGACTTTGATATCCTCAGGTACAGATGGGTCTGGGTGTCTTGTATCTTAGATTTACAAGATGTGGGATCCCATAAAACAAGTGCCCATCCTGTATCACCACCCTTCACTGTTAATGAGAGGTCCTGAAGTTACCAAGACTATCGTGTGCTGTGAATTCTAATTCGCTAAGTTGACTCTATGTAGGATTTCATGCTCTACTAGTAAGTAATTTATTTATCTGTCTATTATACTAAATTGTGCCTTGTTTCTCCCTTGTAGCCCCAGTGGCTCCAGAAATCACTTCTGTGGAATATTTCAACAGTCTGTTATATATCAGTTGGACATATGGGGATGATACAACGGACTTGTCCCATTCTAGAATGCTTCACTGGATGGTTGTTGCAGAAGGAAAAAAGAAAATTAAAAAGAGTGTATGTTTCTTTGAATGCTAGTATTGGGTGTCTGTAAATTTAGTTTTATGAACTATTGAAAACCACTAAGCAATAATTTATTGACGCATCAAATGTTTGCATGCCAGTTGTCTGTTTTAGGCTCTGGAGATAAGACAGTGAACAAAAATTAAATTCTTCCTTTCATAGAGCTTACCATTTAATCTTTAACAGTGAGCTGTAAGAACTGCAACTATTGATTTCATTTATATTTAGAATTGTGATTTCAGCTTTTTCTTCAGGATGCCAAACATTTTCAAGAAAACTACAATTAACATATTTCCCATTTTTCCCATATATCACCAACACCTAAAGATTTGGGGACTTTGGGACTACTGACTTCTTTCCTCCAAAATATGCTTTTTGATGTTTACTGATTAGGGTACAGACTAAACTACTGTAATAAAGAAACAAACAAAAGGAGAGTGGCTCAAACAAAATAGAAGTTTATACCTCTCCCATTAAAGCACAGGACTAACCGGGAACTTCTGCTTTAAGGGGTCGTCCAGGGAGGCAAATTCTGTTTTGTTGTTCCATCTGCCACTTTGCACAGTCCTTGTCTCTAGAGATAAACCTTTATCATCATTACCTCCATGTTCCAGCCTGCAGGAAGCGGAAAAGAAAAGGGAGGATGTGGGAGCCCAGCACTTACAGGATATGAACTGAACTATAAGTTGTCCATGTGGCTTCTACTTAAAATCCACTGATCAGAGCTAGGTCACATCGTCCCCTCTAGCTGTAGGAGAAGATGGGAAATAACAATGGCCCTTAGGTAGGAAGCCACACGTCTACAGATATGGGTAGGTTTCTTTTAAATTTCTTAGAATGTACGTATCAGTAGCAACTCAGTAATTTTCTTTTCTAAAACCTGTTATGAATACATGAGAAAATGTCAGAATGAGACCCATTCCAAATAAGGGAATTAATCACAAAATTGTTCTGATGTATATAATGCATTGTTAAGGCTACCTTGCATTGGGCCCAACTGAGGAATTTATAAAATTTTCAGAAGATATAATGTATCTATAATATAATAAATTGCAGAGTGCAGCATAGAACAGAGAGGGAATGTGTCTGCTATAGTCCTTTAGTTTTTTGGGGTGGTGCACTGACTCATTCACTAAAAGTTTAAACCCTCGATTTTGATGATCTTGCAGGTAACACGCAATGTCATGACTGCAATTCTCAGCTTGCCTCCAGGCGACATCTACAACCTCTCAGTAACCGCTTGTACTGAAAGAGGAAGTAATACCTCCATGCTCCGCCTTGTCAAGCTAGGTAAGAAGAGGACACAGAGATGGGTGTGAAATAATCATGTTGGGATAACTAATGTTTGCATCATTTGATTCAGCAAGACCTCCTCAATTCAATGAAATAATAACAGAAAAATGGCTAATTTTTTATGAGTAGAAAATGGACATTTGTACTAGCAAAAGAGTATGTTCAACTTGGTACAAGTTTCTGTGAGTGGGATACATACTGTTCTGGGAAACAGTGGTGTTCACTATTCTTGGTAAGGTTAAAGAAACCAGGTAGTCATAGGATTTTGGAGATTGAAGCACATTAGAGATTATCTAATGCAGTGTTCACAACCCTATAAGACAACATTTTATTTTCATATTAATATTATGTAATATTATGTAATACCCTCTTTATTATCTTAAATAGTAATGGATTTTAAAATCTACATATTGATTTTTTAAATTTTATATAGTTTCCTAACTCTAGTATAAAATCAAGACAAAAAGAAACTAATTTATAATAAAATAATATGGATTCCCTATGTATATGTTCAGACACAACTACTCTAAAAGACATAATGAAATTACCCGATGCCTGAATATAATTAAAATGAATAAGTTGGGGTTTACAAGAAATAAAAAGATTACTAGTCTTTTATATAAGAAGTATAAAAATAAGCTAAGAAATGAACAATTTAACATAAATTAATTAATAACAAATAACTAAACAAGCATAGATACAGGTAGATCCTAGAATAAAAACTAGAGTTAAGATAAGTACTCAAAGATGAGCTATATTGTCATATAATGAGAGAAAGATGGAAATAATTTTAATTAAAGTAGGGACAACACACCAAAAGTTTATAAATGGCAGCATAGAAGCAAGCTGGCTTCACTCCCCTCTACCCAACGGAAAACCAAAAGCAAATATACAGCTCTGAGTTTTTCGCCAGAAACAACCCAGAACTCAAATACGAGAATGAAACAGATTCCAGAGCCATAAAGAAGTGAAAAAACTCTGGGCAGATGGTAGGAGAATCAGGCTTCCACATTCATGACACCTCCCCCGCGATTCTGCCTGGCAACAAGTGTGCAGAAAATCTTCTGCCAACTCATGTTCCTACACTAGAAAAAGTGAGGTTGAGGTAGTCAACTAGTTTCCCCACTATGTTGTGTTCCCCTGGCAGGATTATCTGTCCTTGCCTTAAGCCACAGGAAGCATTGTGACTGCCCGAAGGGAGAAATAGCTTGAGGATAGGCAGAAACAAAGAGGTGAGGTGGAACTACCATTCCCAGTCCCAGCAACTCTGCTCTGTAACTTGGCCAAAGGAGACACCAAATCAGAGTGGCTGTTCCACAGCACCATACTGTAGGTTTATTTCACAGGTCCCTTGGGCATGAGCCCCCCAGCCAACTTTGACACACTGCCAGGATAATTCCTTTAAGACCTTTCCTTCTCAGGACAGGCAGAGCCAAGGCAAATCTGGATTTAAGGTGCTACCTAGAGCTGACATGTAGGCAGTGATCTAGTGGTGAAGATTTGCAAAGCAAATATAGCCAATAAAGACAAAACAAGGCAAGGCAGACATAGGAAAGTGGACTAGTTAATTCTTTAATGCAAAGACATAGATCTATGCCCATAAGAAACAACAACAGGTAACTGTGACCCCCCTCCCAGAAAAGGACAAAGCGAAAATCCAATGACTGACCCTAACAAGATGGTGATTTGTGAGCTCTCTGAACAAGAATTCAAAATCCAGTTTAAGGAAAATCAGTGATGTCCAGGAAAAAACAGAAAAGCAATTCAGAAATTTATCAGAGAAATTTTTAAATCAAACAAAATCTTGGTACTGGGAAATATGTTTGCTGAACTGAAAAACTCATCACAGCAGAATGGACAAAGGAGAGGAATGATTCAGGGAGCTCAAAGCCTATTTGAAAACACACCATTAGAGGAGCAAAAGGAAAAATAAGACTGAAAGTAAGCGAAGTCTGCCTGTAAGACATATAAAAAAGGCAGGGCGAGGTGGCTCATGCCTGTATCCCAGCACTTTGGGAGGCCGAGGTGGGTGGATTACAAGGTCAGGAGATCGAGACCATCCTGGCTAACACGGTGAAACCCTGTCTCTACTAAAAATACAAAAAAAAAAATTCGCCTGGCATAGTGGCTGAGCCTGTAGTCCCAGCTATTCAGGAGGCTGAGGCAGGAGAATGGCATGAACCCGGGAGGTGGAGCTTGCAGTGAGCTGAGATCGTGCCACTGCACTCCAGCCTGGGCGACAGAGCCAGACTCCATCTCAACAACAACAACAAAAAACCTTAAAAGGTCAAACATAAGAATTATTAGTATTCAAGGGGGAGCTGAGCAAGGAAGTTTACTCAAAAAATAATAATAGAAAACATTCCAAAACTTGAGAAAGATATAATTAGCCAGGTTCAGGAGGGTCTGAGAATACCAAACAGATACCACTCAAATAAGATCATCCCAAAGCAGATAATAATAAAACTCTCAAAGGTCAAGAACAAAGAGAAGATCCTGAAAGTATCAAGAGAAAAGGAGCAAATAACAGGTAACAAGCTGCAATTCATCTGGCAACAAACTGTACACGCTATGAGGAAGGACATTTTCACAGTGCTCAAAGAAAAAACTGCCATCCAAGAATAATGTATCCAGCAAAATTGTCCTTCAAATATGAAGGAAAGATAAAGTATTTCTCAGAAAAACAAAAGATGAAAGAATTCACCACTACTAGACCTGTCGTACAATAAATGCAAGAGTGTTATTCAATCTAAGAGAAAAGGACACATGTAAAAAGAAAACTTTTCAAGGTATTAGACCTTTGGGAAAATTAAATACATGGACCAACCCACGATGTTCTATTACTGTAATTGAGGTGTACAATCCATCCATAACTCTGGTATAAAGCCCAAAAGACAAATCTTTTAAAAACAATAATAGCTACAGCAACCTGTTAAGAGACAGGTAATGTAAAGCATGTAAATTGAGGCAACAAAGTCAAAACTGGGGGGTGGAGAGAAATGAAGTTAAAAGGTAAATTTTTGGGTGTGGTGGTTTTGCTTTTTTCTATTCTTTTGCTCGTGATCTAAGATAAGTTGTCATCTCTTTAAAGTAACTTGTTATGGCCAGGCATGGTGGCTCATGCCTGTAATCCAGCACTTTGGGAGGTCAAGGTTGGTGAATCGCTTGAGCCCAAGAATTCAAGACCTCATGTCTACTAAAAAAAAAAAAAAAAAAAAGCTGAGTATGGTGACACATGCCTGTGGTCCCAGCTACTTGGGAGGCTGAGGCAGGAGGATCACTTTAGCCCGGAGGTTGAGGCTGTAGTGAGCTGTGATTATAACACTGCTGCACTCCAGCCTGTGTGACAGAGCAAGACCCCCATCTTAAAAATAAACAAATAAATAAATAAACTTGTTATATCTATAAGATTTTTTATAAGCCTCGTGGTAAGCACAGCACAAAATCATATAATCAGTGAATTAAAAATAAAAAACAACAAATTAATACATAGCACTTAATAATCACTTAACCACAAAGAATGAAAGGAAGAGACGATTCTCAAAACAACCTGAAAACAGGCAACAAAATGGCAGTAGTAAATCTGTACTTAGCAGTAATAACACTGGATGTAAATGGCCTCAATTCTCAATTAAAAGTCACAGTGTGGATGAATGGATAAAAAAATAAGACCCAACTATATGTTGCCTTTAATAAACCCACTTCACCTGTAAAGACACACAGGGACTGAAAGTGAAGGGGTGGAGAAAGATATTCCATCCAACTGGAAAACAAACAAGCAAAAAGGCAGATGTTGCTATGCTTACGTTAGATAAAACAGGCCACAAATCTAAAATTGTAAAAACAGACAAAGAGGGTTACTATATGATAAAGAGATCAGTTTAGCAAGAGGATATAACAATTATAAATATCTACACACCCAACACTGGAGCTTCTAAGTATATAAAGTAAACATTAATTGATCTAAAGGAACAGATAGACTTGATTACAATGATAGTAGGGGACTTCACCACCCCACTCTCAGTAACATATAGATCATCCAACAGAATATCAATGAAGAAACAACAGAGTTAAACTACACATGAGACCTGATAGTCCTAATAGACATTTAAAGAACATTTTGCCCAACTGCTAGAGAATATACATTGTTTTAACTGCACATGGAACATTCTCTAGAATATATCATATCTTAGGACACAAAACAAGTCCCAACAAATTCAAAACGTAGAAATAATATCAAGTATCTTTTCTGACCACAATGGAATAAGACCAGAAAGTGATAACAAGAGAAACCTCAAAAAATACACAAACACATGGGAATTGAACATGTTCCTGAACAACAAATGAGTCAATGAAGAAATTAAGAAAAGAATTTTCAAAATTCTTCAGACAAATGAAAATGAAAATACAACATACCAAAATCTGTGGGATATAGCAAAAGCCATAGCATGAGGGAAGTTTCTAGCAATAAATGCCCTTAATATAAAAAAGTAAAAAGTTCAAATGCACAACCTAATGATGCACCTCAAGGAACTAGGAAAGCAAAAGCAAACCAAACACTAAATTAGTAGAAGGAAAGAAATATAAAGGTCAGAGCAGATAAATGAAATTGAGACTAAAAATAAATACAGAAGATCAACATAACAAAAAGTTGGTTATTTAAAAAGATAAAATCAACAAACCTTTGGCTAGATTGAGAAAAAAAGAGAGAAGACCCAAAGAAATAAAATCAGAAACAAAAAAGTAGACATAACAAGAGACCTCATAAATACAAAGAATCATTAGAGGCTACTATGAACAACTATAAACCAACAAATTGGAAAACTAGAAGAAATGAATAAACTCCTGAGCATACCTAACGAGACTGAACCATTAAGAAAGAGAAAATCTTAACGAACCGATAATGAGCAATGAGATGAAAGTCATAATAAAGTCTCCTACCAAAGAAAGCCCAGGTCCTGATGGTTTGATCCGTGAATTTCACCAAACACTTAAAGAACTAATGCCAATCCTGCTCAAACTCTTCAAAAAAGTTGAATAGGAAGGAATACTTCCAAATTCATTCTGTAAGATAATCTGCCAAGAAAAATAATAGGCTGTGGATGAGGAAAAACAGATACTTTAACATTCTTGCAAATGAACTGGATCTTTTTGTGTAGTGTAATGTCAAAATAATTCTTTATAGTATGACATACAACTGGAAAGTGACTGTGTAACACAAAACACATCTTCTACATTCAAAAATTGACCATTTATTGCGGTATATGTTTAGTTTCTGATACTTACAGGGAAACTTGAAGACAGTATCCTAAAATCTGCCACAGACAATGGAGGATAGATTGACACAAAGTTGTGTGGTAGACCTTTAGAGGCAGTATGACTGAAAGAGTGGCAACCCAAAATTAAATGCATAATTTCAATATGTAATTTTCACAGCAGAGATTTTATAATTTCCGTATTTCAAAAATTAAGTCTATCAAATGGTAATAAAAGTGTTTTCCATATAGTTAATGCAATTTAGTAACATCATTTTTTAAGATGTCTGCTAATTTTTGTTTCTGAATCTGTCCATAGCAGTCTCATCTCTGTTATTACATGTGTTCATATTAGCAGCTGTAAGTAAAGACTAATTCACGGTTGTTTTATTAGTAGCTTAAATACCATGGGTGGCATTGTTGACAGTGATGTACTTTGAGAAAACTTTCAGAAAATCTAAAAAGCAAAACATACGGTCTTTCTTCAATTTACCCAGTAATTGCATTTCTCCAGAACTCAATGCATAAGTCACTGAGTCTTAAATTTCTTTGTCTCATATTTGCCATGACAAAAACTAAGTTTTTGTGCTGAAATACTTTAAAATTGTACAGGTAATTTGGAAATATGTGATGTATTGATTCGACACTATGGAAGTCAAAATTATATTATTGAATAATTTATAATTTTAAATATTATCTTATTTTCATTTAAATATGCCTTTTCATGACAACTTTCTTCTAAATTATTTTACTTAATTCCTTTTTAAAAACTTCCAATACTATGTAGTGAAGTACTTGCAATTTACACATTGTGGATTTTCTCTGGTGTGACATTTGGAAGTCATGTGGGTTGTGGGACATGGGACAATTTTTCATTTGGTGTCCTCTTAATAATTCCAGGACAGCTAGCATTTCTAAGTCCTGACCACAAAAGAACAGCTAGCTAATTCCCTCTGTTGTGACTAATAAAAACATTCCTCCAAACTTCCAAACACCCTCAAGGGGGCGCTAGTGCTCCAGTTGAGGATCAAGGGTAGCCTCTTATCTTTCCTGCACTGAAGGCAATCTGTTCTTCCTCCCTTGTGGTCTATACTTAAATTCTATGAATGTGGAGAGCACCAACTTCCAACTTTGCATAATCTTTCTATTAAGAAAAAAGTTGCCTGTGTACCAATTCTAACCATTATCTCTGACTCTGCCCTCTGTGAGTGTAAAGGATCGTTCAAAAACTCATTTCCAGGTAACTGTAATTACTTGAAAACTGTGCTCACATTCCCAACGTCTTCCTTTTTCCAAGCTTTACTATTACAGGAAGCTGTTAAGTGTTTCTCAGATCCTAGCAGCTTTCTCCAACTCATTTGGTTTTTCAGTCTCCCTTAAAATTTAAGTTCAGAGGTGGTCTTATCAAAGTAGCATTTAGTGGGCCTATTGGACACTTCACTGAAATTTCTATATGACATCATGGTCTATGGTGCCTCAGGAATATAAGTCAAAGTCATGAACTGGTACAATTGTACCTACATAGGACTGTGAGTTAAAACCATGATAGTTTCCCAAACTTATCAAAATGTTTGGAGTCTCCATGTCTCCCTGATAACAGAATGGACTATGTAAACCAGCTTGGAAAATTTCTTTAAACTTTACAAGAAGGAAAGGTTAGTTTTCATGGAAATTATTTCTAGTTAATATAACCCTTAGAATTAATAAGCTTTTTCTTATTGGTATTTTAAATATCAAATGGAATATTGTTTCTATGTTATTCCTCTCTGTAGACAAGACAATCTGTATATGAAATGCCTTTCTTATTTCCTTGAAAACAATGTTGGTTTTTATCCTTTGGTCAAAAGATCTGTTCTACTAATCATGTTATTGTGTGTATAAGCCCTTTCCATTTTGTATAACACAATGCCTGAACACATATAACTGCTTAACAGATACTGTTGAATGAATTGAAATTGCGGACCTCAGAACATAGTATGCCAGTTAATATTTAATCTGAACAAGTTTCACCTTTCAGAGAAGTGAAATAATATCTTGCTTTAGTAGTACCTGAATTGCAGGTTGTGTGTGTGTGTGTGTGTGTGTGTGTGTGTGTGTGTGTGTTTACAGAACTTTCATTCTAGTTGTTTTATGTTTCTTCACAGCATTCATTTTGATATATATAGAAGCCATAGTCATTCTCCTTTACAGAAAAACACAACTTTGGCACACAGATTTTTCAGAGCATGTTTGAATCAGAATGCCGTTGTTAAAGCTAGGGCCAAAATAGGTTGGACTAACCTGCAGTGCAATTTATCTGTAATAAAGGCCTCTTTAGAATGCCTCTGAATGACTCCTGTGTCATGGAGGGTAGGTTCTGCCTCTATGGAAAGAAACCAAACTACCAGTGAGTCCAGTATCATATAAATTAATCCAAGATGTCATGTGCAAGGATAGAAAGCCCTCAAAACAGTTGCCAATAATTCTCAATATTGTATCATCAATAAACATCCACAAAAAGACATGCACCAATAATGATGCCTTCCCTAGGATGTTGAACCGACCATCCCATTAGGAATTTTAGGTTGCCAGCAGTTTCATGATACTTTGGTGGTGTGTGACGACAGGTCACTTTGGCAGTCAGTCATTACAAATATCAATCAAATCTGCCTCTAGGACTTGTCATTTTACAAGAACTCATTGGTCTGCACATGACTGTGGCTTCAACCAGTAACCAATCGTATTTTCTAGTTTTAGTGAATCAACCTGGATCCCTGGGCCAACTTTAAGAGGACTTGCTAAGTCTACATAAGAGAATCAGTTTCCCAACCTTAAAAAAAAAGAAAAAGAAAGGGAAAAAAAAAAAAAAAAGAAGAATGAGACGTGTTGGATACATGACAAATAGCTCTCTGGTAATAGAATGTCCATTCATCAATCCATTTAACTAATACATATTGAGAACCTTCTAACTACTACTCAGATGCCAGACTACTTGTGGTAGTAGTGATGGTAATGAACCCAGAGTGCTGCTTTCACTTTCTGTGCACAAGGAGCTTATGATCTAGTGAAGGGGAAGATGGTAGTAAGTGCTGTACAGTGCTCTGCAACAAGGAAATGTGGTGCAGAATGACTATGTGGTCAAAGCTTTCTTTGAGAAAGCCATGGATAACAAGAAGAACCAGCCATGAAAAGGCCAAGAAGGAGGATGCCAGGCAGAGGGAAAAGGCAGGCTTGAGTGTAGGTCTTTGAAGGCATGCAGTTGGAATATTATTTTCAGAGTAATGAAGGGACATTTAGAGAACTTAAATAATCTGATTTACATTTAAAACAATCCCTCTGGCTGCTTAATGAGAAAGGGATTACTGTATCAACAATGAAAGTAGGGAACTGATTAAGGGGCTATTTGTGCCAGCTTTAAAAATAATATTCTAATTCAAAGAGGTTGCAAGAGAGTGATGGTAACTTTGACTACAGTGGTTGTAATGGAGATGAAGAGAAGTGGACAGAATTCAGGAGCTCTTTTGGAGGTTGTATCCACAGAACTTTCTGATAGGGCAGAAACAGGAAGTGAGGGAAAGGGAAATTAATGACTCCCAGACTTCACTCTTGAGCAACTAGGATGAATGGTGGTGCAATTTACTGAGACTGAGATGACTAGTAAAACTACAGAGGGAGGACATTTAGGGTGAAGTAAGAATCAAGGATTCTTCTTTGATGTAAAAAAAATTTTTTTTAATGATTATTGGATATCCTGGTGCAGATGTGAAGGCCAGAGGAGAATTCTGGGCTGGAAATATAAATTTGGAAGTGTCTGGATGAAATCACCAAGTAGTAAATAAAGATAGAGAAGGAAAGAGAAGCCCTGGATTGAGTCTGGAAGAACCACTCCAGCAGTTAGAAATTCAGCTTAGCAGGAAGAATTAGAAAGAGAGAGTGGAAAGGAAAAGCTAAGGAGATCAGAGAAAACAAAACAAAACAAAAAAACCAGAATTGCACACCACTGTCATCAAATTTCTGCTTTATCCTGACCACAGACATGTTTGAGCATGTTCAAGATAAGGAATCATATAACTTTAGTGCTAGGAGAGCTCTTGGAGATAATTCAGTACTGTGTCCTCATTTGAACAAGCTGGCGCTTAGAGAAATATGACACGCTTTATCCATTGTTAGGTCTTGGTCCAGAAACAGTCATTTCGTACTTTTTATCCATCTGCTCCTTCTATTTTCCTAGACTGAGGTGTGCTCTTTTTCCTACAAACTTCATTTTTCTATTAAAACATTTCACAGAACAGGGAGGAGCCTCACACCCACTTTTGTGACTTTCTGTTCCTCTTTTGGAATTTGGTCTTAGGGACATTGGCTTGATTTTCTTAATCTCAGTCATAGAAACTTTTATAGAGATTAGAAATCCTTAAAACATAACTTGGCTATGGACAAGGAAAAAATCAAAATACTTTGAAATGTTAAGTATTTGGGGGATAGTAGGCTTTTTCTCTCTGTCTCACTCAAATACAGATATAGAGATAGATATATAGAAATCTGTAGGCCGCCAGTCAGCTAGAAAGAAGCTGATAAAATGCTTAAGGTCTTATACTTTAAAAAAAAAAAAAAGTTATCCTGTAAATCAGTGAATATCGAATATTTATTTAGCATTTACTATATGCCACACACTCTTCTTGGTTCTGAGCACACAGAAATGAACAAAACTGACAAAAATGTCAACTCTCATTCTAATGGAGAAAAGGAGATGATAAACATAAATATAAGAATGTTAAATGGTGATAAGTGTCATGGAGAAAAGTGAAAGAGGAAAAGAGGATAGGAAGCGCTATGGGGGATGGGTGCTATTTTTGTGGGGAGTAGAATAAGTGTCACTGTGAAGGTGATGTTTGAGTCAGAGCCTAAAGGAAATGAGGGAGTAAGCCAAAGAGATCACTGGGATGAGATTCTGTAGGCAGAGGGAACTACAGGTGCACAGCTCTGGAGGCAGTAGTGTTCCTGGCAAGTTCGAGGAAAGGCAAGCAGTGTGGCTGGAGTGGAACAAACAAAGTGGAGAGTCATAGAAATTGGGCAGAGAGGTAGCAAGGGAACAGAGCACGTAGGGTCATTGAAAAGACACTTTCCTGTGAGTGAGATGAATCTCTGTTGCATGCTTTAAGCAGAAGCACATAACCTAACGGGTTGCACTGTGTCACTCTGGTGATAACAGATTGTTCAGAGCAAGGATAAGGGCAGGAGGGAACCGACTAGGTAATATGACCATACATCCCTCTTGCCTTAGACAATCCCACTTTACACTTCTTATGGATTAGTTAAAAGGCAGTAATCCTCTTTAGGATTTGGGGCAAGGCTTTTCTGCCCCAAAAATGTTCCTGTGTGGACACTTCTGATAAATTACATGATCACCTTCAAGTTTAAAGAACATTGAGTCTGTCCAGATAAGAGATTATACTTGTTTAGGTCAGACTGGGAACCACACAGGAGATGAAAAGTGGTCAGATTCAAAATTTATTTTGAAGGTGTTGCTGAGAGAATCTGCTGATGGACTTAGATGTTGTCTATGAATGAATAAAAGAAGCCTAGAGACCCACCAAGATTTGGGGCCTGAGCAATTGGAAAGACAGAGGTTTTATTTATTACTTGGAAAAGGTTATGGGAGAGGCTGGTTGGGGGGCAACGTCAGAAATTCAGGTCTGGATGGGCCAACATTTTTAAGGTTCCTGTGAAACCATTAAATAACAAATACTGAGCAGGCAGTTAGATAAAAGGGCTTGGATTCAGTGAAGACTTCAGGACTGAAAATATAAATTTGAGTGTAGGAAGGAGACAGATGTGATGAGTTAACAAAGACTCAATAAAGAAAAAATAATGCTATCCAGGAACTAAGCCCTGGGCCATTCCAACTTTAAGATGTGGAGATAGTGAGTAAAAACCAGCAAAAGAGACTGAGGAGCGTTGGCCAGGGAAGCAAGGAAAAGCACAGAAAAGTGTCCTGTCCCAGGAGCCAAGGGAAGAGAGCACCTCAGTGAATGGAGATTGCCCAGGTCAAACCTGTGAAAACATCTGGTAAGATGAGGAATGAGAACTGACCACCGATTTTAGCAGCCCAGAAGTCACTGGTGATTTTGAGAGAGGTATTTGGGTGCCATGGTGACAGAAAAAAAAATCTAATTAAAAGATGTTCAAAGAGAATGAAAGGAGAAAACCATAAAATAACTAGAATAACAAAACCTTTGAGGATTATATTATAAAGGGAAGGAGAGAAAATGCACAGGAGCTAAAGGATAGAAGAATCCAAGAGTGTTTGTTAGTTTTTTGTTTTTATTTTGTTTTCTTTAAGTGACTGAAAGCAGCTTGTCTGTAGGCTAAGCAAAATGATTCAACAAAACAGAGAAAACTGTTGACGGAGGATAGTTAGAGGTGAGACTTGGTGTGATGTCCTTGATTGGAGAGAGGAGATGGAACCCAGGGAGCCAGTGGAAGGATTCAGTCTGGATATATCTTCAGGAAGACAATGACAGACAGAAAGTATGGGCATTAATAGGACCGTGAGAAGAGTGAAGGTCATGATGGCAGCTTATGGATGGTTTCTTTTGATTGACTTCTTGTAAGATAAACATATGCGTGTTCTTTCGGTTTGTAGGGGGCAATACCTGTCGTGCTGCTCTTCTGATATATATCTCCATGGCCAGCACCCCCATGCAAGAATTGTTTTCAGATTTAGGCTCTCAGTGATAGCCATGCCATGGTCCCATGGCTCTGTACCTGGGCCTGACACTAACCAATCCCTCACCTCAATATACCCCTCCTCACTGCAGTCTTCTGAGTGTCACTGTGGTTTGTCAACTGTCCAGAGGCATGCCAAACCGCTTTAGTGCTTCTTTCTTTTTTTCTTTTTTTTTTTTTTTTTGAGACGGAGTCTCAGTCTGTCATCCAGGCTGGAGTGCAGTGGCCTGATCTCTGTTCACTGCAACCTCCACCTGCCGGGTTCAAGCGATTCTCCTGCCTCAGCCTCCCAAGTAGCTGGGATTATAGGCGTGCACCACCACACCCAGCTAATTTTTGTATTTTTAGTAGAGATGGGGGTTTCACCATTTTGGTCAGGCTGGTCTCGAACCCTGACCTCATGATCTGCCCACAAATGCCTCCCACAATGCTGGGATTACAGGCGTAAGCCACCGTGCCTGGCCCACTTTAAAGCTTCTTTAAAGGCATTTCTCCTGCCCATCATAAGGTACTGCATATTCTGCAGGTACATGATCCTCTCCAATGTATTGGAAGAATCTGAAAGATGGACACATAGGGCAATGACTGTGAAGTCTGGCACTGACCTAAATACCTGAGCAGGTGCCGACTCTGGAAAAGTTGGTCTTCTAAGCAAAGGGACTTTCAGGAGGGCTTGTCATCCCCACTTATACGCAACTGAACGGGAAACTCACTGACTGGGAGGAAACCAGTTGTTTCCCCTTAATTAGGAGTCCAGAGGTGTGGATCCCAGTTCTTGCCCTTGCCATCATATTGTGTTACCATAGCAAAGTAACTCAGACCCTCTGAATTCCAGCTTCCTATCTATAAAATGAGTCTGGGCTAGATGATCCTTTATGCTCCTTCAACTTTTAGAATTTCGTTCCATACCTGAGTTCAGAATAAAAGCAACAAGATTAATGACGCAATGAAAGTACTGATCTTTTTCTAAGAATTTTGCAATATATGACTCCTAACAAAATAAAAATGCTAAGTAAAAGCATATATTCCTGGAATCATCAAAAAGGAGGAATTCAGATATTTGTTTTGAAACCAAGTAAAGAGAATCAGAAGGGTGAAGGGGTGGGAAGTGGGTGGATGATAGGAAATTATTTAGTAGGTACAATGTATGTTATGTAGGTAATGAATATCCTGAAAGCTCTGACTTCACCACTATGCAATCTGTGCATGTAACGAAATTACACTAGTATCCCATCAACATATGCAAATTTTTAAAAATTAAAAAAAAAGAAACTAAGTAATGTTAAATGGGAGCTTTCTCTGAAAAACTCTATTGGTCTTTAGAAGTTACTTAAGGTACTAAAACTATCAACCCACCTAGTGATTCACAGAAGAAGATATTATACTTGCTATCTCTAATCCATAAAGAATATAGGTAAGGCTGGGCACGGTGGCTCACTGCCTGTAATCCCAGCACTTTGGGAGGCCGAGGCGGGCAGATTACTTGAGGTCAGGAGCTCGAGAAAAGCCTGGACAACATGATGAAACCCCGTTTCTACTAAAACTACAAAAATTAGCTGGGCGTAGTTGTGGGTACCTGTAATCCCAGCTATTCAGGACGCTGAGGCAGGAGAATTTTTTGAACAGGGAGCAGAGGTTGCCGTGAGCCGAGATTGCGCCACTGCACTCCAGTCTGGGTGACAGAGTAAGACTCTGTCTCAAAAAAAAAAAAAAAAGAATATAGTTAAAAAGTAATGAAAATGACAGACATTTCCAACTCCTGAGAAAATTTTATTTTTATATATAGGAAAAAGCCCTATATATATTTTTTTATATATATAGGCCTCCTATATGTTTTATATATAGGAAAAATTTAATGTGTTCTCAGGTGCTAAATATTTGCCTGAATTTTTGCCTGAATTTTTTTTTATTTCCTGGTATTTTTTAAAAATGTTCAAATTACATGTTAAATGTATCTAGGAAAATAATTTCCCTAAGTCAACAAGAAAAGGTCGAATAAACTTCAGGTCTAACAAAGGCTTCTGCTGTTTCATATAAATATTTCTCTCCTTAATTTCATTGCTTATCAATCTTAACTCACCCTGAATAATTTCTGTACCTCTTGTTTATTTTCCTTTCAGATAGTGCTTTCTTTTGCAGATGTTATTTCACCAACTTGAGCATAATTTCTGCAGCCTACACTGCTTAAGTTGCAGATGCTTCCTTTGGCCAAGTCGAATATGCTATATGACTTATACTGCTTAATATAGAGTTGCTTGAGTTGAGGAAAATAAAAATAAATTTAAAAGACTTATTACAATGTAGATGTTAACAATTATGCTTTGCATATGAAGAGCATCCTAGAAAATTGTGATCAGTGAGGCTAAAGATTGAAAATAAATTTTGTTATGTGGGTCATGGATTAAGATAATTTTAATAATGCTTTTCTACTTAATTTTCCTTATTACCAATGTCACACATTTGTAAAATGACTCACCACGCTGGTCCTTATGGATATAATCTTGTTCTCATAAACATTATTCCCCTAGGCAGCTAAATTAATGAGTCACATTAAAAGAAGAAACAATGTAATAGCTATCAGAGAAAGATGGGTTTTAGACAATAAACACAGTACATTCTGCTCCTAGGCTAAATATTACATCTGACTATTCCCTTTGGAATTCCCGAGAAAAGGAAGAGATTTGCTGCCAGAGCGCAGAATAAAAATCAGACACTAGCTCGTACTTCAGGAAGGTCACTTTCACTCCCCAGAGAGCCTAGGCAACAGCTTGAGCCTCTCATAATCCAATCTAAATTAAATGGTAGAGATGGCCTTCAGCCTTCCAGTCTGCCCATATTCTATGCATGGTACTTGATTTTCTTCTAAAATTAGATTGGATTCCCAGTCCAAACCCAGACAGGTATGGAATGAGAGAGAAGAAAAAATAGGGAGGGCCAGCTAGTTGAGTGGAACATCAGCAATGTTAGAAAGCTTTTAGAGGATATTTAAAAGCAAACAACCCCATATCTATACCTCATTTTATGAAAATGGTATGTCAGTCCCCTTTACCCATATACATAGGTACTCACACCAAATATCATGGACTGTGAAATTATTTCAAACAAAAGGAAATTTGACATTTTGGAGCATGAGAATATTGAAAATATTAAGATTGAAAATGTCATTTAGAGAGATAAAAAGCAATAGGAGATGTTCTATAACTAATAACTACATGACTTTACATTATATAAAGTGTTTGTGTATATGTTGTCTTAAATTTCATTTACTCTTCACAACATTATTGGGGTTTTCCTATCCTTCTGCTTTAGAAGATAGACTATATTTGATATTTTATAGGGTTTAAACCCTCATGTGCAGAAAGGGACATATTTGGTATTTTGAAGAGTGAGAGACTGTATTAGTTTGCTAGGGCTGCCATAGCAAAATACCACAGACTGTGTGGCTTAAACAACAGAAATTTGTTTTCTCACAGATCTGGAGTCCGGAAGTTCAGGGTCCACCTGTGAGCAGAGTAGGCTTCTCCTGAGGCTTGGAGATGATCACTTTGTAACTGTGTCCTCACTCGGTCTTTTCTTTGTGCACATACATCTCTTTACTGTCTATATTTCCTCCTCTTATAAGGACACTGGTCTGATTAGATTAGGACATATGCTAACAGTTTCATTTAAATTAATCACCTCTTTAAAAGCCCTATTCACCCCGGATGTGGTGGCTCATGTCTGTAATCCCAACACTTTGGGAGGCCCAGGTGGGTGGATCACTTGAGGTCAGGAGTTCGAGACTAGCGTGGCCAACATGGTGAAACCATGTCTCTACTAAAAATACAAAAATTAGCCCAGCATGGTGGCAGGCCCCTGTAGTCCCAGCTACTCAGGAGGCTGAGGTGGGAAGATCGCTTGAATCTGGGAGGTGGAGGTTGCAGTGAGCCAAGATCATGCCACTGCACTCCAGCCTGGGCGACAGAGCAAGACTCCGCCTCAAAATAATAATAATAATAATGAAATTCAGTCACATTCTGAGGTACTGAGGGTTAGGGTTTCAGTATATGAATTTAGAGGGAGGGGATATAATTCATCCCATAACAAAGATAGAAAGCAATCAAAATGCTTTTGATGTCATTGTATTCCCTATCATATGCAATTGCCTAAATAATATTTAGCCACTATCCACTTTAATTTTGTGCCTCTGAGGATGGAGAACATGAGTCATGTAAACCAGCCTTTTGGCTTTCGGCTTCCATGTGCCACACTGGAAAAAGAAGAATTGTCTTGGGCCACACATAAAATATACTAACACTGATGAATCAAAAAAAAAAATTGCAAAATATCTCACAATGTTTTGAGAAAGTTTATGAATTTGTGTTGGGCTGCATCCAAAGCCATTCTGGGCAGCATGCGGCCTACAGGCCATGGGTTGGACAAGCTTGATCTAAACCATCCTAGGCTGTGGCACTGAGCTGGCCTTGACTTCTCATGAAATGTGGGATCGCTCCAGCCAGTTTTTGCCAGGAATTTCCAGACTTCTACTCTAGGCAATAAGAAGAAATGCTCTAACTCAGTCCTGTTCATTTGAAACATAGTAAGAGCCACATGTATAATTTTCAATTTTCTAGTAGCCACATTAAAAATTAGTAAAAAGAAACAGGTAACATTGAATTCAATATACTTTATGTAACCAAATATATTCAACGTCATATTGTTCCAACATGTAATCAATATGAGTAATTATTAATGGGATATTTTATTCTTTTTTCATACTAGGTCTTCGAAATTCTGTCTGTATTTTACATTTATTTGCAGCACCTATCAATTTAGACTAGCCACATTTCAAGTGCACAACAACTACATGTGGCTAGTGGCTGTGTTGGACGATTCACATTCCAATTCTTACATTTTAAAACATTTCCTGGGACAGTTGTTGTCTTGAATAGGAAAATCTAATTAAAAGCACTCCCAATTCAATTATACTTTCACTTGTGAAATCTTGTCATAGTAATAAGTTCATAATTATAATAACAATAAATTGTAATAACTTTCTTTGTTTCCTTTGGGATACCAGAGTTAAATTTTTGCCTGATTAATTTAGGGAAGCACACCTATCACGAAGAACCTGAACAGTCTTCAAGCAGGTGATTCGTGTATGTTATTCATTGACCTACAGAGCTGACATGTAAACATCTTTCAGAAAAAGAGCACAGTGATAACAGGTGCAGGGACCTTGAAATAATCCATTGCCCTCATAGTCCACCCAAAAAGAAAAATTTGTTATGTGGCTGTTAAATGTCCCAGACCTTTAGATTTTCCTGAGGATTGCGTCACCTACAGCCACGTTCTCAGCCAGAACAAAGGAAACCCTCACTGCAGTATTCATGTCGTATTCCTTGGACCACTGGGAGCTCTTGCAATAATTCATGATAGTTCTTGACTCTGTCCCTGAAATTCGATAATTTTATCTACATGATCACCATAAAAACAGAAGAAAACATTAAGATACAACCCCAGCGTGTCTGGTCTTGCCTGGGGCTTGAATCCTCCTCTTTTGGTTGATGAATCTTGACTCATGTTTTAAATCAGCAGATAAATAAGATTTATTGAGTACCTATAGGTGGCTACTTCAAATGAAGACAAAGTCATTTATAACATATAACCCCTGTTCTTAAAGAGTCTAATAGGATCTACTAGAGTCAGGCCTTCACTCGCATAGATTACATAGGAAATAATTAAAGGCAGTAGAATGTCAGAGAAGGGATAAATCATCAAGAGAAAGAGTCACCAAATGAGACTTCAAGGAGGTGGCAAGGCTTTTTCTTAATCTTCGAATGAGCAGAATAAAGAGCATAGTGATTGAACGTAAACGTGGGCTGACACAGAGCACTGCCCCTCTGAAGGTCAGTGAGAAGACCAGCTTTCCCAGGAGGCAGCACATCTGTGTGTTAGGAATGGTGGTGAAGCTGGATGGATAGCATGCAGTCAATTTAAGCAGGATCTTAAAGACATAGTATGTTTGGATCTGATACCACAGACAATGCACAGACAGGATTTAACATGGCAAAATGGCATTTGAAGGTGATTTTCATCCATCATTGACAAAATGAAGAAAGGACTGATTAGAGCCAGGGAAAAAGAGGTACAGCACGTTTGTGATGATCAATGAGTGTGATGACAAAAGTCTGGACATGCAATATAATTTAAAAACATATCAAAGGAGGCCGGGCGTGGTGGCTCATGCCTGTAATCCTAGCTCCCAGCACTTTGGGAGGCCAAGGCAGGCAGATCACAAGGTCAGGAGATCGAGACCATCCTGGCCAACATGGTGAAACCCCGTCTCTACTAAAAATACAAAAAAAAATTAGCTGGGTATGGTGGCACACGCCTGTAGTCCCAGCTACTCAGGAGGCTGTGGCAGAATTTTTTGAACCCGGGAGGCGGAGGTTGCAGTGAGCCGAGATTGCACCACGGCACTCCAGCCTGGTGACAGAGCAAGACTCCGTCTCAAGAAAAAAAAAAAAAGATTAAAGGAAAAGGTAACAAGATGTGCTCTCTGGGACTGAGAAATAAGGGAAGAACCTCAGAACTGTGTCTGAGGAACAATTCTGTAGTGTGCATTTTTAAAAATGAAAAGCCCAGGCTCAGCCTAACTAACCATTCATCTATGCCCCCAACAACTTCACACTTGGTTCCATAGATCCAAGTTCCACATGAGTCAGGATCCCTGAAGGACATACTCCTATTAGCAATGGCAGTTATAAAGGAAGTGAGAAGTGGAAATTAACCTCTGTGTTTCACTGGCAGTCTTCATCAGAGCAGAAGCGGGACAATACAATGTGGGGAGGACTGTACAACTCATGACAAGTGAAAAAGCGGTCCTGACATCTATTGTGGATTTTGCTTGCCTAAGATGAACTCATCTCTTCCCTCCTTCAACTCTTCTGTCTAACCTTGTCAAGTTGCTGCAGAAAAGAAACATGCTTCTTTTTAGTTGGATATAAGTTTAGGCGATCTATGATAAATCATGTCAAGAATGATTTTGACATACTTCTTGGTCCTGGGCAGAGCCATAATGATGATATTCTAGAAACAAGGTTCAAATCTTCCCACACAAAGATGTGTACCTGTCAAAGCAGTGAAATGGCCGACAGGACTCTTTCAAGCACCTCTAAAGCATAGGAGCTGGAGAACAGACTTTGGAGAGTGGGACAGAAAATGAAAAAATCCAAGTAACAAGCAGGAAGAAACCTACAACAGTGGGTAGTTGTCTGACAGGCACATACAGGTGGATGGAGGATGCTGTTATGTGAACCTAGCAGCAAGATACAGTATGTTCAAATAAGCAATGTCAGGGGGTCTGAGAGCAGGTAATAGGGACCCCAGCTCAAGACCTTGAGTTCAGGCACAGCACTCTGCATACTGGGGAACTTGGAGGGAAAGACAACATTCAAAAGACAGCGTCACAGGCAGAAGACCAGGAGACATTCGGGAATGGAGAATGAGACAGAAGATGACTATTAGAACTGAGGAACAGGCAGGGTTTTTTGGGCTCAAGAGAACAATGCCAGTGACTCAATTACTAGAAATAAGTATGAAGAAGACAGACAACACAGCTTCCTGGACAAATGGATTTATTTATTATTAAGATAAAATGTCTAAGATAAAAATTTATCTCTAACATTTTATTAATCGTCCAATCCTCTTCTATCAATTATTTTCTTAAAAAATTATATTATCAGCCGGGCACGATGACTCACACCTGTAATCCCAGTACTTTGGGAGGCCAAAGCGGGTGGATTGCTGAAGCCCAGGAGTTTGAGACCAGCCTGAGCAACATGGCAAAACTCTGTCTCCATAAAAAAATACAAAAATAAGCCAGGTATTCCCAGTTACTTGGGAAGTTGAGGCAGGAGGATCACTTGAGCCAGGGAAGATGAGGCTGCAGTGAGCTGTGTTCACAATACTGCACTCCAGCCTGGGTGACAGAGTGAGACCCCACCTCAAAAAAAAAAAAAAAAAAATCATACTATCTGTTTAGCTTTATCTTTTTTAATTTTGACTACATTTTCAAGCAGCCATTTTTTCTGTCTGAATTGTTCCAAATAGTTTCCAGAGAAAGGAAGACAGGTTGTTGGCTAAATACCAAACTGCATCTCATCATTAGAAGGAAACACACCAAATTTCATTTTTCTCCACCTTTATCAAGTGCAGATTTTTGTTTCTCATCCAGAAAGTTCTGTGTATTCAGGGCAATGCTAATTCCAGTATAAATGACACAGAAACTATTAATAGATTATGTCTGTGATGAAACTGAAGTAGAAAACAGAAGTGTTTCGAAAAGAGAAGTAAAACAATGGAAGGGGGAAAAGGCAAAATATTCTGCCTTCCAAGTTAGATAGCTATCTTTATGAAAGGACGTATTTCAAAAGCAATACGAAGTCTTTATGGTGCTCTTACCTACCTATATTTGAATTTGGGGGATGCTTCACCTGCTTATTAGTGAAAGAAGAAAGAATACACTTAGTAAATTAAATTAAATTTTTTAAAAACTTTTTTTTTTTTTGCTCAGAACCAGCTCCACCAAAATCACTCTTCGCAGTGAACAAAACCCAGACTTCAGTGACTTTGCTGTGGGTGGAAGAGGGAGTAGCTGATTTCTTTGAAGTTTTCTGTCAACAAGTTGGCTCCAGTCAGAAAACCAAACTTCAGGTACTGTACCTTTTGATCTACCTTTTCTCAGTTAATTTTAATTAAGGCTAATTATCTGGGCAAAATAAGAATCTTCTATTTCTTTCAGCTATATCAAATGAAAACTGTTTATTTGCTCTTTTGTGTTTCAGGGATAGAAACTAACAGGATGCTTAGACCAAGCCCACAAGTTGTTGAGAACGTTTATCTTTGTCTGTATCGCCTGTTCCTAATTCATAAGCCACTCCAGGTCAGACAAAGGAATAAAGGTCATAGGCCATTGAATTGATCAAGGGAAGGAAGACCCTACCATATAAAATATAATTTAACAAATATGAACCAATTTCCAAACATATAAAAGGCACTGTATAGAACGCACATGATAGAATCAATATTTGCCTTCAAAACATTTTTATATGGTGTGGACATTGCATAAGTATAGAAAAAAAGTAAAGTAAAATATAAGTACCACAAGAGAGGTCCATATTATCAAGAGAATTTAAAAGAAACATGCATATCTAGTTTGTAAGCGGGACAGTCTTGCTGCAAAATGAAGACTGAGAGAAGGCTGTTGCTAAAGTTCTAGAATTACAAATGGCAGATATGATAAACAGAGCTGTTCACCAGGTCAGAATGAATGCAAGGAAAGAGATGAACCTGCAGTTCTAGGAGTGGCAATGCCACAAGGAAAAAATATTTCGCAGCCAGAGGTGGAAGGAAAAGGACAGATTTGTTAGGGATTTTACATAATACAGTGTGTAGACTAATACTGTGAACATAAGTAATTGATCTTTTTTAAATAATGAAGTTCATGAGATTGAGAAGAAAAAAGGATTGCTGGGAGTGCAAATCTTTTCATATTGAATGCTAAGATAATTTGCTTTGATTCCTTTCTCCTTTTGAGATTCCCTTCTATGAATGTATCTCTTGTTGATTTGTACTGAACAGCTGAATTTTCCCTATTCTAAGAATCCATTTGGAGAATAACTGCTCTGCCAATAATGGATTTTCTTCTCTATAACTACAGTGATGCCTTCCTTTAAGAAAACAATGGTTAGTTAGCTACTTACTACAACCGAGTCCTGTTAGCAAAAGTCTTTCCTTAGAATAATTCTTTTATAGAATAGTGAAAGGGAAGGAAGTGGAAGAAAATGCTGATGGCTGTCATCTCTTTATGCAAGGGTGTTTCAAAATCTTATTTTGAAAAAGATGCTGGTTCATCTTTTGCTATTGTACAGTAGTACTTGTCACTGGTCTGGTCATGGGTCCACCAAGTTAGCAACTTTCTTGACTCAAGAATAGGTTAATACTAAATGTTTCTTAGTGCGGATAGTTGCCATGTTTTAGTGGATGTTATATAAAAGCTAAGAATGCAGACAAAGGGGTAGTGTCCTTAATATATAAAGAATTGCTACAAGTCAAAAAGGTAAAGATCAACAACCCAAAACAAATATTTCATAGGAAAATAAATACAGAAGTCTCTTGAACAGATGAAAAATTGAGCAACCTTACTTATGGTTAAAAAAATGCAAAATAAAACTACAAAATACAATTTTCACTAGTAATAATAAAAAAGCTCAGAGTTTGCGAATGTATGGTGTTGGAAAGAATGTAGGGAGGCAGGCATTGTCACACATTGATGCCATAGTTGAGTAACTTGAAAAATGCCTATAGAGAACCATTTTTCAATAGCTTTCAAAATTTTAAATGTGTACTTTTTGATTCAGCAATCAAGATTTTAAATTTACACTTTTTGACTCAGCACTTCAAAGAATATGACACTAGCAAAGAATATATGTGTATGTGTGTACGTTCACACATACATACAAATTACATGCACACATTGTGTGTATATGTATATATATGTGTGTGCGTGTGTGTCTATATGTATATGTGTGTGTCTTCCCAAATTTGTGAAATGATGTTCATTGTAGGATTGTTTGCAATAGCAAAAAATCACACACCATTTATGCGTTCATCAATGGGGGCTCATTAAATAAAGTACTGTTATGTCCTTTCAACTGATTTCTATCCAGCCCTTAAAAAGAATAAAACAGCTTAATCTGCACTGATATGGAAAAAGCACCAAAATATATTGATAACTAAGATAAAAAAAATAAGCAGAACATTGTGCAAGCTAAGCCATCACTTATGTTTTTTAACTGTGTCATATGTTTGTACATCCATAAAATGCATATGGGAAGAAAAATAATGCCCGACAATGGCTGCTTCCATGGAAGGGAATTGGTCAGATCAGGAATGGGGAAAAAAGGAAACATTTTTCAATGCTATTCTTTGTCATCTCGTAAATTTTTTACTCTGTCAGTCTATTACCAACTCAACTATGAAATATGTTTTTTAAAAATATAGATGAAGATAACCCAAAATTTATCTTATTTTCTGAAACCCCAGGAACCGGTTGCTGTTTCTTCCCATGTCGTGACCATCTCCAGCCTTCTTCCTGCCACTGCCTATAATTGTAGTGTCACCAGCTTTAGCCATGACAGCCCCAGTGTCCCTACGTTCATAGCCGTCTCAACAATGGGTAATTATACACGTTAGTGGAATCTGGTCTTTGGAAGTTCTTTCCATATTTTTTTCCATATTTTTCTCACTTTTTCTTTTTGAATATATATATGTATTTGTGCCAATATTCCACCAAGAAATCCCAAGCTTCGGGGTCAGAGTCCTTAATTTCAATGCCAAAGTGCACTTACTACCTATGGCGTTAGAGAAAGACATTTGGTGCCTCTGAACTTTTTTTTCATCCATAAAATTGGAATAATAATATGTAACTTTCTGAGTTGTTTTGAAGCTTAGAAATAAAATACTTAAATCCTTAGTATGTGCTGTCTAGATGCTAGCTGCTAACTCATCTCATCTTCTTCAGGAATAGGCACAGTACTCCTATCAATCCAATTTCATCTATTTAGCCTTGGTCTTCATCTGTCACTGATCAGAGAATGACATAATTATAACTGGGTCAAAGCAAGAAAGTTTCCAATCCAACCAAAAGTATAAGTGGGAAAATTAGAGATTAACGAAAGGTCTGGAATGATGCTGTTTATTTCCTTATTCTTTTCTTAGTTGTATTACATGTGTTACTCCTAGTTTGTTAGAGTCTGATTCTGCAACCTGAGACCCTCTATGAAGCCTCTTGTAATAAAGCCACTCATAGTTTTACTGGTTTAGTTCCATTTCTATAATATTAGTCATATACTTAGCTGCTATATTCAGTGATGACTGGAGTGGACTATTTTCTTTTTTCTTTTTCTTTTTCTGTTTTTAATTTTTGTTTTTTCAGAAAAGAGGACAAAAAATATACCTGCAAAGTATTTTAATGGTCTCTCATTCCTACATCCTTGTACGCTTTCTAAAGTATACAGTTGGTCATGAATAATGAGAGAGTTAGAAGTGCCAACCCCTGCATAGTTGAAAATCCATGTATAATTGTTGACTCTCCCAAAACTTAACTATTCGTAGACTACTGTTGACCCGAAGTCTTACCAATAATATAGACAGTTGATTACAAATTTTGGTATTTTACACTTATTATATATTGTATTCTTACAATAAAGTAAGCTAAAGAAAAGAAAATGTTATTAAGAAAATCATAAGGAAGAGAAAATACATGAACTATTCATTAAGTGGAAGGAGATCTTCATAAAGATCTTCCTCATAATCTTCACATTGAGTAGGCTGAGGAGGAGGAGGAAGAGGAGAGTTTGGTCTTACTGTCTCAAGGGTGGCAGGGAGGAAAGATAATCCATATATATGTGAACCTGCACAGTTCAAACTCATTTTGTTCAAGGATCAACTGTACCTTAATGCCCATCATTCCTTGTCAGCTCCATGACAACATAGCACAACAGGTGATATTATTAAACTTATTTACAGATGAGGAAAATGAGGCCCACAGAAAACAGATGAAATGCCTTCTCTCCAAATAGCAGTACTCAAGTGAACAAACTCTTCTGACCATGAGTCTATTATTCTTTCTGTTTAAGCACTCTACTCATAAACTGGAGCCAAGCTGGCCCAAATGGGAAGTAATAAGTACCCAAAACCTTAGGGATCAGATGCACCCGCTCATTCTGTGATTTTATGATCAATGCAAAAGATCCTATGAGTCCTCAGGCCCATTTTGAAGAGTTTTATAAGAATATTTAACTTATGTTCCTGCCTTTGATATCCTGTTCTTCCGTGTAGTATGAAGAAGTAGACAATGTGTAAGTGCCATAGGAGACAAGTCTTTATAGAGAGTACATGAAAAGGACATGACCCCTGTTCTTCAGGGCTCTACAACCCATTAATAGATTTAATCTCTTGAGTTGTGCAGATGGAAAACCTCTAAACATATGGCCATGGATCATCAGAATGCCTGCTTCTAGTAATGTGTTAAGTGCTTCAGCAGATGGTAGTTTGCTAATGTCTTTTTCATATACATTATTAGTGGTAAGCAAAGTATACAATTGTGCTTTCTGACTTCAAAATCATGGGCACAAAATAAGAGGTTGCCATCCTCTAAGCTTGCAAAAATGTTAGAAAATGATAATACATGATAATGACTTCTATATTTTTAGCTTTCAAATGAATTTGAACTGTGGCACAGGTATTCTTCATTCTTCAGTTTTCCTGTGTAAGAATATCCTGTAGGCCTTTGAAATGGACTCAATTCTTTCAGACACCTGAATACCACTTATCAGTCTAGTTTGCTAAGTTACAGTTGACCAGGAAGAGGTCATTGTTGGCTTCGGGAACATGATTGTTACTATTATTGGTATCGTCGTAAGTTCACTGCTCTTAAGACTAAATGAAAAACAATGAATGGTTCTGTTTGGTTCCCTATAACAGAACCTATGATGAAAATGCATGACTTATCTCTTTAGTTACAGAGATGAATCCCAATGTGGTAGTGATCTCCATGCTGGCCATCCTTAGCACACTTTTAATTGGACTGTTGCTTGTTACCCTCATTATTCTTAGGAAAAAGCATCTGCAGATGGCTAGGTAAGTTAAGTTTTACTAACCTTTTATCCACAATCTTTAAAATATCTTTATCTGCCATGTATATATTGTTTTTGCAGACCTAAGGTGTATAGCGGTATATTTGATTTTAGTTTTCAGTGTCTGTTTCTATTTTGTGTGTTTTCTAAATAGACTTTGAAACATTATATTGTAAAATATTACCATTGAAATGAGAAAGCAAACAATTGCTTGTTTACACAAAGTCAGACCTCTTGCTATCAATCTTGGCATTTGAAGTAGCCCATATATGGGGATCCATTCCATTTGGGTACTTTCAGAACACATTTGGAGTAAAAGAAATATCTATGTCTGTTCGGTATAATTAATGAAAAAAGTTAATAAAAATGGAGATGACAAGAAAGAATGGGGAGGAAAATCCTCTCCATAATTTTAAGCTGTTTTATTGGAAAATATTTGTATGGTTTATGATTAGGTCCATTAGCAGTCTCTATTAGTTTTATTCCTATTACTCAGAGTTGCAGCCAGCTTAGTTTTTCTTGCAATTAGAAATGCCTTTGATTTATGATTTCAGGGCTTCCCTGTTCCTTTGACCACTGATGCATTGCTCATCAGAGCACATTCTCAAGCAGTTTCTGTGGCCCCCTGTATTATCAGAACAATCGATCAATTCCCTTAAAAACTGTTGCTTATTTGAATACTACTTGGTTTGGGAAATTTGATTAACATTTATATTTGCCCAATGTTAAACTGCTGAATTATAAATTAACATTTTTCTCCTGTCTCAGAGGTCTTTCACTGACATATTCATAAATAAATTCATCCATCCAATAGTGATCTAATCAGTGCCTGACATGGCATATCCAGAGAAAAATCAGACATCAAAGCTGTCCACGAGGAACTTACCTACTTAGCTGGATATATGAATAGAATAGATAGATATATTTAAAGGCATAAGCTGACATGTAGCATAAGGGGAATTAAAAACAGGATGCCATGAAAGTAGAGAATAAAGACTAATTCTGAAAGTCAAAATTAGCTTCTTGAAAGTTGGCATTTGAATAAATCTTAAAAGGATAAGAAGAGATGTGGGATTGCACTGTAACTACAGTGGAGAGCTCTGAAATTACACTCCTTGAGGTCAAATCTTTTTTTTTTTTTTTTTTTTTTTTTTTTTTTTTTTTTTTTTTTTGAGACAGAGTCTTACTCTGTCACCCAGGCTGGAGTGCAATGGCGCCATCTTGGTTCACTGCAATCTCTGCTTCTCAGGTTCAAGTGATTCTTCTGCCTCAGCCTCCCGAGTAGCTGGGATTACAGGCATGCACCAGTAGGCCTAGCTAATTTTTGTATTTTTAGTAGACACAGGGTTTCGCCATTTTGGCCAGGCTGGTCTCGAACTCCTGACCTTAAGTCATCTGCCTGCCTCAGCCTGCCAAAGTGCTGGGACTACAGGCATGAGTCACCATGTTCAGCCTCCTTGAGGTTGAATCTTGACTTCCAACTTGTGGGAATTTGTGTAAGTCACTGAAACTTCATGTGTTCATATTACAAATAGTGATACATATATGACAGTATATGAAACAGACAAAAAAATATGTGCCTTCATGGAGCTCATATTCTAGTGGGAGAAAAAGACAATAAACAATAAAGATATAAGTAAAAGGACTGCACCTTATGTTAGCAGGTGATAAGGAAAGAAAACAAAGCCAAGTAAGGGAGATAAGCAGTACCAGTGTGGGGATAAGGTTCCTGGGAGGTGAGTAGGCTCCACTGAAATAGTGGCATTGGAGCAAATACTTGAAGCACATGAAGGAGGTAGCCTGTGTTATCTGTGGAAAGAGTGTGCCCAGTAGCAAGAACAGCTGGTGTAAAGGCCCTGGGGTAGGAGCACGACTGGGATGTTCGAAGTGTAGCAGAGGGGCTGTTGTGACTAAAGCGGAGGAAGACAAGAGTAGAAGGAGATGTCAAGTCATACAGGGCTTCGTATGCCGTTGGAAGGACTTTGGCTTTTACTCAGTAAAATGAGCAGGCATTACAGGCTCTGGGGCAGAAGATTGACAGCATCTGACTTAGATTTAACACTTTCATTTTGACTTTTATGTAGAAAACAGGCTGCACTGAGGCAAGGACAGAGACAGGCATATCAATCGTGGTAGCCAGGAATCCAGGCAAGAGATGGTAATAGTTCAGTCCAGAGTAGCGGCACTGAAGGCAGAGAGAAGCCATCAGATTCTGGAAGTATTTTGAAAATAGGAGCAACAGGATTTGCTAATAAGTTGATAGGGAATGGAAATGAAAAAAGGAGTTGAGGCTGTAAATCCAGCATTTTGGGAGGCCGAGTCAGGCGGATCGCCTGTGGTCGGGAGTTCGAGACCAGCCTGACCAACATGGAGAAACCCTGTCTCTACTATAAATACAAAATTAGCCGAGCATGGTGGCGCATGCCTGTAATCCCAGCTACTTGGGAGGCTGAGATAGGGGAATTGCTTGAAACCAGGAGGCAGAGGTTGCAGTGAGCCAAGATTGCACCATTGCACTCCAGCCTGGGCAACAAGAGTGAAACTCCATCTCGAAAAACAAACTAACAAAAGAATTGAGGCTAACTCCAGGTTTTTGGCCCAAGCACTGGAAAGGATGGAGCTGCCATCAACTGAAAGAGGATTCCAGGTCAGAGTTGGGGGAATATCAAGACTTCAGTTTTGGAAATTGTATTACTCAGAGATCTCTAGAGAGACAAAACTAATAGGATATATATTATATATTATAATAGGATATATATATTAGATATTATATATATAGGTATATGGGAGTTTATTACATCTTAAATTCCACAATCACAAGGTCCCACAATAGGCTGTCCGCAAGCTTGAGGAGAAAGGAGAGCCAATCCGAATCTCAAAACTGAAGAACTTGGAGTCCAGTGTTCAAGGGCAGGAAGCGTCCAGCACAGGAGAAAGATGTAGGCTAGGAGGCTAGGCCAGTCTCTTCACGTTTTTCTGCCTGCTTTATATTCACTGGCAGCTGGTTAGATTGTGGCCACCCAGTTAAGGGTGGGTCTGCCTTTCCCAGCCCACTGACTGACTCAAATGTTAATCTCCTTTGACAACACCTTCACGGACACACCCAGGATCAATACTTTGTATCCTTCAATCCAATCAAGCTGACACTCAGTATTAACCACCATAGAAATAATTAAGTTTGAGATAACTTGCAAGTGCAGGTGCAGAGTCGCCACCTGAATATAAAAGTCTAATGTTTGAAAGAGAAGTTTTGGTTGAAGATATAAATTTGAAGAGTTGTTGGCTCGGCATGGTGGCTCACGCTTGTAATCCCAGCACTTTGGGAGGAAGACAGATCACTTGAAGTCAGGAGTTTGAGACCAGCCTGGCCAACATGGTGAAACTCCGTCTCTACTAAAAATACAAAAAATTAGCCAGGCTTGGTGGCAGGCGCCTGTAATCCCAGCTACTCAGGAGGCTGAAGCAGAAGAATCACTTGGACTCGGGAAGCAGAGGTTGCAGTGAGCTGAGATTACACCACTGCACCCCAGCCTGGGCGACTGAGTGAAACTCCGTCTCAGGAAAAAAAAAAAAAAAAAGAGGGAGATGTTAACATATAAATTGCATTAGAGCTTTAGACTGGATGAAATTCAGGGAGTAAATGTAAAAGAAGGTCCTGCATTAATCACTGGAACAATCAGTATTAAGGTTTTCAGGGAGAAAATAAGATAACAGAAAGACACTGACTAGAGGCAGCCAGTGGAGTAAAAGGACAACTAAGGGAGTGTGGTGGCCTGGAAGCTAGGGGAACAATGTGTATGCAGAAGAGATGATAATTGCCCCTCCATTAATGGATACTTAGGAGCATTAATGCAGTAATAACATAGCATAATACTCAACTCATAGGAAGCGTGCAGTAAATGTTAGCTTATAATAGTAATGATGGAGGAGGTGATAATAGATGTAGTAAAGGAAATAGTGGTATTTTTGAGCATTTTTTGTGGTACATACCAAAGATTTTTAGGAGGGGTGGTTCTGATTCTTTCAGCTAGTTATTAAAACAGAGATTCCCATCATTTTTCATGCCATGATCCTTTTTGGCGGTCTGGCGAACTCTCCTAACAATAGTGCTTCCATTTTATGTGCCTAAAATAAAATACATAGGATTATACAACTATATTGAAATATGATAATCATAATATTTAAAAAGCAAATGTGTTGTATGCTTTTTAATTAGTACATTAAATGTCAATATGTAATAGTCTTAACAATTTCATCATGGTGATGAATATGACCAATATTTCAAGATAACTGCAGCAAGTCTATTATTAAAAAATATGTAATCTCTATTGTTAGCAAATCACACATGTGGATATTATGATGGTTTGGTACCTACTTTAATCATAGAAGAGACTGCTAAGTTTAGTCACAGGTTGTGAAAATAAATGTGTACCTTTTTTCCACATTTGTTCATAGAGCCCTAAATTCTATCTTTGGAACCCCAGATTAAAACCTTTGAGTTAGAGGTAAAACAAATCCCATATATAGGAAATCGACATAGGAAAATTCATTAATGAGGTATAATTTATAATACACGATGATATTATATTAGTGTATTTTTCAAAAGAAGAAAATTGTTCTTGGAACACCCTAATAACAGGTAGATAATTCAAGTAATTAGCACATTGTGCCAATAATGTTAAAATCTCTGCTTCAGTTCTGAATATTAAATCCATTAATTCCATATAAAGAAAAAATGAGATACATGAGCCCCAGTGAGCTGTTATTCATGCATGAAATTAGCCAAAAGGTAGAGAAGGCATGAGAATATGTTTACTTTTTCTCTACTTTTGGAAAAAAAAAAAAAAACTTCAACAGTGTTTTTCCTAGCAGATTAATAGGCCACATTTCGGATAATAGGCACGCCAGAAGCTTGCCTATTTCAGTACATTCCACTCTTTTATTCGAATCTCCAGTGATGAATAATACGGGCATCGCAATATCAGAGAAAGATTTCAGAGGAAGTAAACAATCCACTTGATCCACTATCATTGTAGAGAGGAAATGAAAATGCCATAAAACAAAACCCTACGAAGAATTTTTGCTAAAGATGGAAAATGCTGAGTTTCTATATTACTACTAAAGGCTTTGTAAAAAGTAAATATATATTATACCCCAAATAGTTCAAATATTTATTTTAGAATCATGAATGCCCTTTGGAAAGGATTGTGAAGTGAATTCTTTTGGCTCAAATAATTTGATTTGCAACCTTGCAAAATATTATTTCATTTCATTTTATCTTTCTGTTTTGCATTGTATGCCAAAGGGGAACATATGGAACTTGTATTAGCTTCTTTTTATTGATTGATTTATTTATTTATTTTGTTTTTTCTTTTTGAGACACAGTCTTGCTCTGTCCCCCAGGCTGGAGTGCAGTGGCGCGATCTCGGCTCACCACAACCTCCGTCTGCCAGGTTCAGGTGATTCTCTTGCCTCAGCCTCCCGAGTAGCTGGGATTACAGGCACGTGCCACCATGCCCAGCTAGTTTTTGTATCTTTAGTAGAGACAGGGTTTCGCCACGTTGGCCAGGCTGGTCTCCAACTCCTGACCTCAGGTGATCCGCCCAACTCGGCCTCCCAAAGTGCTGGGATTACAGGCATGAGCCACTGCGCCCGGCCTAGCTTCTTTTTATTAATTTAATGCTGTGGTGATAAGCTAGTAAAGACTCTCTTTACTTTTATGTCAATGTAAGAATGCTTTGTCAAGCAGTAACCTTGATTTTGTGGTTCCTTTAAAACAGGGAGTGTGGAGCGGGTACATTTGTCAACTTTGCATCCTTAGAGAGGGATGGAAAGCTTCCATACAACTGGTGAGTATTGTTTTGGAACAAGCTTCTACATAGTTTAACTGTGCTGTGTGTGCTCCAAAGTCAATTTTACTATCCTTTGGGGAAAGTTTTGTCTGATTATCGTTTTGTAATTTCAGTGATGGTAGACTTCACTGGCTGGATCTTCACAGAATATAATGGTTTATATAAGCTCAGCGCAGTTCTGAAGTAGGGAAGACATCATGGTCTGCTCTGTGTTTACAATATTAAACAAGGGACTGACACAGTGGTGCACAGGAGCCCATACCTGTGCTGAAAAAGGGCTTAAATGCAGTAGCCACACTGAACAAGTGGTGGCTAAACGCAAGAGAATAGATTCCAGTGAAGCAGCTTGAGACAGACCAGCATCTCCATTTTATTTTATTTTATTTTATTTTTTATTGTTTTGTATTTTTTGAGGAGAAAGAATTTCCCTCTTTGGTCACCCAGGCTGGAGTGCAGGATGATCTCAGCTCACTGCAATCTCTGCCTCCTGGGCTCAAGTCATCTTTCCATCTCAGCCTCCCGAGTAGCTGGGACTACACACATGGACCACCAAATCTGGCTAATTTTTAAATATGTGTAGAGATGAAGTCTCACTATATTGCCCAGGCTGGTCTCGAACTCCTGGGCTGAAGTGATCCTCCCACCTCGGCCTCCCAGAGTGCTGGGATTACAGGTGTGTACCACCATGCCCACCCAGCATCTCCATTTTAAACTCATATTTCAGTGCCTGAGGCAATAAAAGCCACCACTTCTGTTAAAAAATTATATAGCCCAGGCCGGGCGCGGTGGCTCACGCCTGTAATCCCAGCACTTTAGGAGGCCGAGACGGGCGGATCACGAGGTCAGGAGATCGAGACCATCCTGGCTAACACGGTGAAATCCCGTCCCTACTAAAAATACAAAAAAATTAGCCAGGCGAGGTGGCGGGCGCCTGTAGTCCCAGCTACTCGGGAGGCTGAGGCAGGAGAATGGCGTGAACCCGGGAGGCGGAGCTTGCGGTGAGCCGAGATCGCGCCACTGCACCCCAGCCTGGGCAACGACTGAGCAAGATTCCATCTCAAAAAAAAAAGAAAAAATAAAAATTATACAGCCCAGCATTCAGTTCTCATGCTTACAGATAAATAAATATCAAAGCCAGGGACGTTTCATAAGAAAACATGGCTTCATTTTTCTTTTATGCTTGAGTATTAAGGATGTGGAGGGAGGAAATGTTCGAATTTTAAAGAGCGTTGTCAAGAGATTAAATTGGTTGACATTATACCTGACAATGATAGATGAAGATTACCAATCCTACCCAGTTCAATCAATGCCCAACAAAAGTACTAATTAAGTAAACATTTAACATGAAGCTGGTACTACTTACATGATCTAGTTTGTTTCTTTTGCAAGAAACTATGCAAAGTATATGCAAATGAATATATGTCATATTAATCATTGTTAAGTTATTGCTTTCTGTTTTCTAACTCCTAAAATGGTTAATCTTAAAGAAATACACATGGGAGATTGGAAATTTTACAGAATCAATGAGGGAGGGAGAACTTTATTTAGGATATAAATTTTACTTCCCTCAGTGTAGCTGATACTCTAGTTGAAAATCTAGTTGAAACCAGATTTCTTTTAATAAGACAATATGTTGTGCCACTTTAAAATTTTAACATGAATAGAATTTTGCTATTAAAAAACAACCCAACTATGAAGAAAAAGAAATCCATCAACCCTTGACGGTGAAAAGTTAGGAAACATTACTAGGTTTGTTCAAATATATTAGTACTCTTTCCAAAATGAAGAGATTGACTCACTGATACTTGTTTCTTGCCTGGTTCACCCTTTTAAAAGGCCCAGTGGGAGACCGGTGATGAGTGGCCCATGAGGAACCAATCCGATTATATGTATTTAATACTTGTGACTCATGAGAGTTAGGTATTAACTAACTTCACAGCCAGTCACAATTCATAGAATTTTTGGGAGACCAGTCATGGGAGAACTGCAGCAAAAGAGAATTCACTTCAAGATCTTTCTATAAAATCAAGCACATCTTGCAGCTCTTCGCAAAGACAGTTTTGCCGACTAGCATTTTCTAGCTGACTGAGAATAGATATCTCAGTGAAGAATTGTAATAAATGAAGTGACAAGGTGACAATATTTTCCCCCTAATTCTCAGAATAACTCTAGATGCAGTCACAGGGTATTTTTAAATCCATATTAATGGGTGTTCTGTTTGACAAGTGGTTTGAATATCTGAAACCAGGCATTTTAAATCAACAGTCTGAATTAGAATTAAAGTGAAACTAAACTATTTTGCTCCTACTTAGCTGAGTATCAGTGAGGTCACAGACTAAGTAGTTGATGAGCTACTTACCTTGAATGAATGATATTCGAGTATCATCCATACCTCTGTTTTAAGGGTTATATTTACAAATTGTATAGTAATTTAAAAATAATACAGAAAGTCACACTTAGCAGTGCAGCTTTGTAAGAATGTCTCTTAAAAGCTTAGTCTTCATCGGAATCAGTATATGTGTATATGTAAACTGACCTTTTTATTTTTTTTTTGAGATGGAGTCTCTCTCTGTCGCCCAGGCTGGAGTGCAGTGGCACGATCTCGGCTCACTGCAAGCTCCGCCTCCCGGGTTTACGCCGTTCTCCTGCCTCAGCCTCCCGAGTAGCTGGGAGTACAGGCGCCCACTGCCACGCCCAGCTAATTTTTTGTATTTTTTTGGTAGAGACGGAGTTTCATCGTGTTAGCAAGGATGGTCTCGACCTCCTGACCTCATGATCCGCCCACCTCAGCCTCCCAAAGTGCTGGGATTACAGGCGTGAGCCACCGTGCTCAGCCTAAAGTGACCGTTTTTATTTTCTCACACAAGCTGCTGTTTAGCTGTCAAATGATGTTATAGAGGTTTCTTAAAATAGGCTTAAGCATAGGAAGAATAATATGCAAGGATAAGCCTCAAGATAATTAATGAGGCATTTAAGTGCTTCATTTGACTGAATGCAAAATGTAATCACCTGGTAGCAGACTAATTGACACAAAATAAGTTGAAAGAAATATATCCAATTACAATAAGGTCATGTGTGAATAAAAACTGATTTTGTCAATATTGTAGCATTTAAGCCCTCATATTTATATTTTACAAAATGGATTAATATTTAATTATAATTAAGGTGCTTGTCATATTAATTAATCCCAGTAGGTAATTTACTTATATCTATTCACAGTTTATATTACTAACTCTTGCAACTTTTTCATCTTTCCATCTGTTATCTATTAATGCACACAGGCGTAGGAGTATATTTGCTTTCTTAACCCTGCTACCCTCATGTCTTTGGACTGATTATCTTTTGGCATTTTATATTAATCCTTGGTAAGTGATTTTTTTTTTTTTTTTTTACTGTTTAACACAAACTCTTTAAAAGTCAGCTTTCAAGAAGTAAACAAAAAGGAAAGTTTCTTTTTAACTATTTTGTATGTTCAATAACATCTAAAGTTATTAATCATGTATTGAAGTGAATTAAAGCAGTTAACGGTATAAGGATGTTAACTATAAGGTTTTCTGTTAAATTTTTTTCCTTGATGTTCTTGGCAAGCCTATTTTCCCGTTTAATACTAGTTATTTGCTTCTTCATTGAGTTAATCCATTGGCCTCTCATCTTTGCAAATAATGCTTTCCATTTTCCATTATCATCTTCATCCATTAGAGAGCTCCAAATTTCCAAGAAGGTAGAAATGCATTAAGAAGGAGAAATCAGAGTCTATACAGTTCTCTGTATCTGAGGCCTCCTTGTTTTTATAATAATGCTAACTCAGTGACTAGGAAACAGCTGACTATATGCAAGCCTCTTTGTATGATTATCTTATTTCATTCTCCCCCACAATCCTGCAGAGAGTATTTTAGTCCCATTTTAGAAATGTGGAAATGGAGGCTTAAGGAGATTAACTGTCTTAATAGCACATTCCACTATGTACAAAATCCAGGTTCCAAACTCAGGTCTCTCTGAAATCTGTTCTTTCCTCTGTAAAGAGCAGACTCCTTTAATTTCTTATTTTCTTTAATTTCTAGATCATTTTAATGATCAAATCTTGAAGTGTTCCTTTTGACTTTTTAATAGGTAATAATAATAGTAACCTTTAATTCTGAGACTTAAGAATCAAGAACTATTTCTTCTCCTGTGCTATAAGATAAAAGGTAGCGGTTTCCCAGGGAACTGACAAAAAAAAGTCATTGTCCTTAAATATTAATACCTAGTGTTTAGGTACTAAATTATGTATAGACAGATCCATAAATGTGGACAACTTTAAAAGGTCTCAGAAGAAAACAATAAAAATATCTCATAGACTGGAAAAAAAATAGCTTATGGGGTGGTGGTGTGGGTATGAGCAATCTGGAGCATTTATTTATTCAAAAAGACAATTGACCAAATATTCTTCAGCTCCTCCAAGGACAGAATAAATACGGCTGGCAGAATTTAGGATTTCAAGTTGCACTGGAAGAAACATAAAAAAGGATTTCCTCAAAATAGAGATTGTTAATTCCAGAATTCATATCTTCTTTAAAAAAAAGAGACTAGAGGAAAGCTTTTGAAACAAAGTAGACATGATGTATAAGTAATTAAGTCAAAGGAATGTGCTAGATGCTGAGGACCCATTCACTGTTATTCTAAGTTCGTTTTTATTATGGTTTTTAGTACAGGGCTTCAGCACAGTCAACTCTATATTTTCAGTATTTGACATCAAATAGTTTTCAGGTATGAATAGCACACACAAATTCCATTTCGACCTTCAAAATATACATTTACTTTTAACTGAACATCTACTAATCATCCTCAAATAGTGTGCCTATTGTTAAAATACTGATAGCAAATACCCATAAAGTATCCCAGATTGCAAATAAAATGAAAGAAAGATGCATAGATCATTTCCTTGCTTAATTCTCTGAGACTTTCTCCTTTTTCACAGCTCATTTTTAAGCTTCTGTAAGGTAGGCGTGTGCTAATAAGCAGGTATTCCTTAATAGGTCTCGTTGATGAACATATCTTCAAATTTCAGCAACCCTCACAAGGTCTGCTATTTATAGTACCAATCAAATAGCATGAAATCCAACTTATGGGGAGAAAATACCGTTCAGGAATTTTTAGAAGAATCACCTTGAAACTGTAAATGGTTGTCTCCAGGTGAGAAGAGAAGGTAAAACATAGAGCTCCATGCTTTCTGTCACTTTAGTAAATTTCACACATACCAACTAGTGAAAGCATACTGGATATAAACTATGTTCTCAGCCCTTTTGTACAATGCCAGATACAAAAGACGTGAAATTCATATTCCCTGCTCATTGAAATACAGCTTCTACTCACACAACCACTCCAGTTCCCTGTTGGCTTCATCTAATAACTTGTGGTTATTTTCCCCTGCTTTCATTGGCTAAAGAGTCATTTTTAATCCTCCTAATGATGTGTTTGTCTTCAGATTTCACCTACCCTATTAACAACAGCTGTTAATAACAGAGCCATCTCCCCTGATGCACACTGCCTAATACACTGTCCAACTTCCTTTCTAAACTGTCGATTTCTTGGAAATATATATATTCCTGTTGATTTTCTAAAACCCATTTGATGTCACTAGTGGTTTGTTTGGAAATCAAAAAAACTCTTTCTCTCTCTCATAGTGTTGCTCGAATCTTTTCCTGGGGTGGTAACAGAATCAGTGTGGAGCACCAGTGCCCAGTTAGGTTAGTCTCAGGATTGTGTTCTGCAAGGATTTCTGACTTTCATAACTTAGAGTGTTTCCTATTGAAAGAAATCATCTAAGTCAAACTAGCTATATCTAGATTTAGTGTTAAATCCTTTTTTTTTTAAACTGCCATAACGACCCTCATGCTTTACTCAGGTATTCATCTGCTTGTTCTCAATCCTAAGCAGTTGGCATTTTAAGCAATAAGTGGCATTTAGTTGAAAATGCTCAGCTTTACTCATGGTGATTGCATGTTCTATTTGAAGAATGATATAATCCTAAAGTTCTTTTTAAGATTTGGGGATGGTTTCTGCTTACCTCATCAAAGAGTAAGCAGCACTTACAAAATTGGAGACTTTTAGAGTTTTGTTTTGTCTTATTTCAACCATTATAAATCCCATGTCCTTGCTATTGCTTTTTTGGAATGAATTGCAGTGTGGATGGCTTTCCAAGACTGTCATAACCATGACTAACTTATGCAGAATGTATCTTAACTTTTGAAGTCATTAGGATTTTGAACCTTCCTAATATAAGTGAAAGAGAAAAAATTACAAGTGCACAATCGTCTATGCATATATGCTGTATGAATGTCTGATGGGGGTTATTTATTGATTTGGAAAATCTTTTGCAATGAAAAGGCGATACCCTACATGTCGCACAAAATCGTCACTGTAACATGTGCACATATTGGCTCCTTCCAGAATGTGCTTAAGTTAAAATTGCTAGCAAAGTCTTAATCTGCATGAATTTTCCCCTGGTTTTATCTTGTTTTAGTCGTGGAATTAGCACAGCAACTGAAAATATAGGAACATTTGATCGGTGTTGCTGTGGAGTTTCATAATTCAATCCTGTCATGTTCCACAGCCTTAGGATACAGAAACTCTTTGGAATCAGCAAGATCTAAATAGAACAATGCAAATTGTATACAAATCATGATTACTTATGCCAATAAGTATATGATATGTCATACAAAACGTAGTATAATTATACATTATATTGAAAGTTCATTCAATAATGAATGCGATTGAAAGAAAAAAATGTGTCTCTCCTCTATGAATCAAGTTTCTACACAGTACACAACTGCCGAGTAGTAGCAGCTTAATATTTCAGCACTGAATTTATTCAGTGTTACCCTCTTACATACATTTGTTACTTCCTAGTTTCCTTTAAAGCCTGTTTGGATAGGAAAGTATTTTTTTGTTCACTCCTGATCACAAAATATGTTGGCAGCCTCCTGACTTTACCAGAGCTGTTAGTCATCTCCGCTGACATTCTGCTTTCCGAAAGCACTAATGTAATTGGCACTTACTACAAGAAGTAAATATGGAATTCCTAAAACTAACTAAATTACCATCACGGGGCTGAATAAAAAACACTATCAATAAATATTCCCTTAGGTTCCCAAACGTCTATAATATACAGCTATGTCCAACATGACAGTGTTTTTTGAGGGGATCAGGGAGAGGCAGAGTAAAAACTGGACTGATTTTTCCCTCTAAATGTCAGGTATGGAAGATAAAGAGGATGAGGGAGGAAAAAATAGAACAGGAACCATTGAATGGATTGTTTTCACTTAGAAGTGGGAGGAAATTAAAGCTACCTGAAAACCACAAACACCACTTGCCTTAGTGGATGTGTTGCTACATTTCCTGACCTGCATTACTTTCTCTTCATCCACAAGTCCCATCTTTTCAATCAGAACATCACAAGCCCAAGTCTAGTACTCAATTGTTAAAGGAATCATTAAGTGAAATTCTGAGGGTAACATGGCAGAGATATTTTGTTTCAGTTCAACTGAATAAGCGTTTATTGACCACCCACTATGTGTTTCATTAACGATGCTCAGCCCTGGGGGGAAGTGATAAAGTGAGTGTAGCAAGGTGTGTACCTGCAACTAACAGTCACACAATGTGAGAAACTCTCCGTTTGCAAAGTGCTGTGAAAGCACAAAGTAGTGCTTCATCCTGCTAAAAGCTTTCAGGAAGTGGAGATATCCAAACATTCATAATTGTAAATATAAATAAATATTTGGACACATTAAAGTACTAAGATTACAACTGGTTATTTACTATAGACTGTTTATTTTCTGAAAAGCGGGTGCTTCCATCAAAATTATGTGAAGACCTCTGAGAATTACTTACAAAAAGTTTGCTATAATGTCATTCATACAATCAATCATGTTTCAACATTTATTATTTATAGAAGACAATAAGAATAAAATCACAAAGTGCTTCGATAGATACTGTTAGCTTTAGATAACTTAGGTGAGTTATCTTACTTGGTTGAGTGAAAACCATTACCGTAATTATCCCCCAAACAAATACAACTAACTAAAGCATGCATTAGCATTTCTTGTGTTTCATCTTATAGACTAGTAATGATGAAGAGCAAGCAGGAATAGGTCCAGTTCTTCAGATAGCTTAAACATTAGTTCAAGATGAAATAAAAACAATGCCATAGTAGAATTGTATAAGATACATGACCACACTGACAGCACACATTCACATCCCCAAAGAAAAATGTCAGAAAAAGTTATTTTAGTCTTTAACTAAGAAAACAACATTCCACCCTCTCTTTATTAGTTCTCCATTTCATTCCCCAATTCTTCCTTCCTGACTGTAGAAACTGGAGTGTGCAGGTGGTAGATAAATACTTCTAGACATTTACAAACTGCTCTAGCAACTTAATTGACAGCAGTTAAAAATTTCATTTCTAGAACTCAGTTCTTGGCAAATGGAAAGTATAAAGTGCAGATATGTTCATGCAATCTAGTAGAGTTTTAAAAAATGAATCTGAAATTATTATTATCTTCTCATGAAAGGAAAAGTAATTAAACAAACCTGATGTGTGTTTCATGAAAATTAAATAAAACTGAGGTACCTGATGTAATTATTTAAAGCTCTTCAAGTTTAATTATTATGTTAATCAGTTCTTTTGCCCAGATAAATTTGTCTTTTCTTTTTTAATTATTAGGAGTAAAAATGGTTTAAAGAAGAGGAAACTGACAAAGTAAGTTTTTCTTACTATGTCATTTAAAAAGATGTTTGTTATAGTAATCTTAATGTTCCAATTAAAGATTGTTTGTCTTCAAATAGAAGAGATGCTTAAGAAAGAGGCAAATGCATATTATGATAGCTAAGCACAGTAATGTATCGGTCGTTTATGCCTGAGTGGCAGTGGCCACTAGAAAAGTGTATCACAGAAATCACATCAGAAATAAGGATAATGTTTATCATTTCAAATCTGAGAGAGTGGATCATTAGTAATTTTTAAAGTCTTGGAGGAGGAAATATGGTATTCTAAATACAGTATATGAAAACCTAATATTTAACTACATCAAAGAGTTTCAAAAATCCTGTTAGTATTTTGAAATTCTGTGTTTATTGCAGGAAAAGGCTTTTACTCTATTTGATATTATAATAAATACTTTGATAATGCTGTCTCAAGAAACCTGTATAATAAATAGAGAAGATAATTAACCTAGCCTGTGGTTTTCCTTATCTATTAAACCATTGAATCAGAAGAATTACGATTGTGGTGAGTGAAAATTAACCCCCAGTTGATTTCAAAAGCCTATTAGATTATCACCTCCATGCCTTTTCTTAGTTATATTTCTACCTGTGAAGAGTGGAACTTTCCTTTATATAGAGTTTGTTCTTGATACCTGCCTATATAGAACACTGGTGAATTAGTACAAGAAGGCAATTAGGGGTCCAGCCAGGTCTGTGGCATCTATGTTTATGGAAAGAAATCATGAGTAATCCATGACATAATCCAAAAGAAAAGTTGACGTAAAAATGTTTCTAGTCAGTCTTGAGTGGCATATAATTTTATGGCATATATGAAAACAGAATAATTTTTTCTAAGTCAATTTCATTTTTTTAAATTTATTTTTATTTTTAAATTTATTTTATTGTATTTTTTTGAGATGAAGCCTCGCTCTGTCACCCAGGCTGGAGTGCAGTGGCACAATCTTGGCTCACTGCGACCTCCATCTCCCGGGTTCAAGTGATTCTCCTGCCTCAGCCTCCCGAGTAGCTGGTACTACAGGCACATGCCACCATGCCTGGCTAATTTTTGTATTTTCAGGAGAGATGAAATTTCACCATATTGGTCAGGCTGGTCTAGAACTCCTGACCTCATGTGATCCACCCTCCTCAGTCTCCCAAAGTGCTGGGATTACAGGCATGAGTCACCGTGTCCAGTCTCTAAGTCAATTTCAAAGCAGCACACATTCCATTGGCTCATACCAACTGATGTAGGAGAGATAAGACCAGACTGAATAGAGGAGAGGGTACCGTCAACTGGGAGGGATGATTTCACAGAAACAGAAAGACTTTGTTACCAAAAACTATTAGTTGGGTTGGCAGGTGAGCTAAAGAGGCAGAGTCTAGAGCATTTTGAAGATAGTGTCCTTGGACAAAAAGGAGAGACTATCAAGGCTTGCTCCTCCCAAGACCCAGGCAAAGAAAAGAAGGAGAAGCAAGACCCAGACAAAAGATATGGTAGAGATTAGGAGTGGTAGCACATACCCACATGCAAAAACAACTCACATCAATTCAGCTTCCGCCTTCCCCCTCTCATTTTCCTTTGAGTCCTCTCTCCTTCTCTAGAAGACAGTTCTTGAGAGGCTTTCCTCTCACCTTTTTATTTGCCTTCTCTACCATTTTTCTTTCACTCCAAATGCCCCACCACTACCGTGTCCCCCTGGTTCCCATTTTCTGTCTCCATTTGTCTTCATTCCATCCTTCCTTTCCTTCACCTCCTCTTTTTCTTTCTCCTCTGTAGGTATTTGTCCTTTTGGTCTTTGCTCCCTTCCAGCTTTCTTTTTCTTCTCCTGGTCATTCTCGTTCTCCCTTATGTCCATTCTTCTGCTTGCTATTCCTTCCTCTCTCTCTCTTTTTCCCTCTGCTTCTTGCTTTTACTTCTTTTAACCCATAAATACTTTGTCTGGTTTGCCTTCAGTGTACATGTGCCCATTTTCCTAGTAACAAGATGAAAGCCAGAGTTGTTAAATCCAACTTTAAGGCCAATACACAGCCCAAAGACACCAGCCAGAGATTGCCATTTTAAGGGAGTTCATTCCAGGAGAGGAGTCCCAACTTTAGCCCATTATTTTGGAAGGATAACAAGTTTGAAGTGGGACAAGTTTTGAACTAGGACTTACTCTCCCTGGATTCCAGTGAGAATTCTACTGCTTAGTAGACATGTGATGTTGGGCTACTCATTTAACTCTCTTAGCCATGGCTCTCTCAGCTGGAGCTTGGAGCTAATGTTGTCTGTTCCTACCTCAGGGATCGATTAAGCAAGATAACGCATGTGAATATTTATGAAGTGTAGCATGTTTTATAAATGAGTTATTATTATTATTATGTAAAAACATTTCAGTTTAAAGTATTCTCTGGAAGATATAATGCCCTCTAAAATATACTAAAATATTAACATAAATGAATTCATCAGATTAGCTAATCAACAACTTTAAATGAGCATTATTAAATACTATGTATTTGCTAATTGGACATAAGACCACAGTTAGGCCGGGCACAGTGGCTCATACCTGTAATCCCAGCACTTCGGGAGGCCGAGGCAGGTGGATCACTTGAAGTCAGGAGTTCAACACCACCCTGGACAACATGGTGAAACCAAATCTCTACTAAAAATACAAAAATTAGCCAGGCGTGGTGGCACCTGCCTGTAGTCCCAGCTACTCAGGAGGCTGAGGCAGGAGAATCGCTTGAACCCAGGAGGCAGAAGTTGCAGTGAGCCTAAATAGTGCCACTACACTCCAGTTTGGGTGACAGAGCAAGACTCTGTCTCAAAACAAAACAAAAAAGACCACAGTTAGATGATATAGGCTGAGTAACATGCCACAAGACCAAGGGAAGGGTCAACTATAAGGACCCTGCCAAAGTGGAAAAGCTTGAGTTAGATGACAGAATGTGGCATTCTGCAGAAGCAGAGAGCTACTTTAGAGAGCAAATTGGTTTAGGTAGGCTCTAGAGGAGATAAGCAGCTATAGAAAACTACAGGAGATAAAATTGGATTCTTATTCTAAAAAAAACGAAGTGAGAACTGCTGCTGCAGATGCAGAAACATAAGCTCAGATGTGTTACTTGATTGAATCTAGATATGCAAGCCTCTAAAGATGACACTCCAGTGAGACCCTGGGAGCTTTCTGGACAAAAGTTTCATCCCACTGATCCTGCCTCTGCTTTGGAGAGACTGTAGCTAGCAGCACAATTCCTTATACTTGTAAAGCTGTTGAAACTTACAAAGTTCTTTATATACCGTATGTCAACCTCGTAGCTATAACTATTGTATTTTATGGATAAGAACATTGACTCTGAAAGAGTTAGGTGATTCTCTAGGATAACACAGTCAATAAAGCAAAACCATAATTGAAACAGGTCTTTGAAATCTATTCCTTTGTTATTTTCCATATGCCAGAGTTTTCTAGAGGCAACATATATGGGGATGTTTATATGAATATGCATGTATATAGTACTGTACTGCTAGAGTAAGAGTCAAGTGAAAATCTAGAGATTTCTCCTCTCAAGGAAGCTGGATATATATGCCCTTCTTTTCAATTGCAATATATTAAGGATTGGTAACTTGAACTATAAAAAAGAAAAAAATAATAAAAAGGTAAGTGCTAACCTTAGAGAAGTAAAACTTCTATTTTCTCCAAGAAAATTAAGAAGTATGATATTAAACAATATATTATACCTATCAGCAAGAATTTTAAATTGTATATATATTTCTTTGTGTTTGGCAAAGCCCGGTTCAACTGGATGACTTTGATGCCTATATTAAGGATATGGCCAAAGACTCTGACTATAAATTTTCTCTTCAGTTTGAGGTGAGTTGGTTAAGGCATTTTCTACCTTCTGTAATGGAAAGGGCCTGGGAATTGTGGGTTTTGTGTTGGGATCAAGTCCCTGCTCACTGGCAGTGCTTGTGATGTGTTTGCATAACAAAAAGGGCGTTGGCCCGGGCGGGGGGTGGGGAGGGGGGATGGGGGGGCGGGGGGTGCTGATCTGCTGGCTCAGAGCAAGGGCTGTCAATCCTTGCTTACTGGGCAAGGCCTCAGGTGGCACAAATGAGGGGAAGAAGAGAATAGGTGCAGGTACTAAGGTGGCAAACATAGGTATAGTAGAAGTCATCATTGAAAACCAGGGAAATCGAGAGTACAAGAAGAAAAATGCAAGCTGAGGCATGAAGCCTGAGGCAGAATTTCCCTTTCAGGGGATTTATAGAGTTTCTCATGCTTCTTAGGCCACAGTAGGGGCGGATCGTGGATAAAACTGACCCCCTTTGTGTCCTGGGCGTATAACATCCTGGAGTGGGGCCTTTCAAACTATAGGACTCCTGGCATTCTACTTAATAATTTTTGTGCAGTTTTATTTTCTTTCCTTGGACAAATTGGGAAGATAAATTTACACATGATTTGTGTTAAGAAAAAGATTGCCAACATCTCTTTTTTTTCTGAAGGACACATATTTCTTTGGATCTAAAACCATGTGTCAGAAGAGATGGAAGTGAGTCTAAGATCTCAGCAGTGTGGGGGAAGATAATTAGTTCTCACTTTTTCTTTCCACAAATTTTATAGCTCATAACAGTCTAAATGGCCTCCCATCCTTCAGGTTTCTATAGCATGGCTTGAGTGTTCAGTGATTCAGGGAAAAGGGGAAGATAAAGTGATTTTTCTAAATTCTTCAGTTTTTTTTTTTTTTTTTTTTTTTTTTTTGAGACGGAGTCTCGCTCTGTCGCCCAGGCTGGAGTGCAGTGGCCGGATCTCAGCTCACTGCAAGCTCCGCCTCCCGGGTTCACGCCATTCTCCGGCCTCAGCCTCCCGAGTAGCTGGGACTACAGGCGCCCGCCACCTCGCCCGGCTAGTTTTTTGTATTTCTTAATAGAGACGGGGTTTCACCGTGTTAGCCAGGATGGTTTCGATCTCCTGACCTCGTGATCCGCACGTCTCGGCCTCCCAAAGTGCTGGGATTACAGGCTTGAGCCACCGCGCCCGGCCAAATTCTTCAGTTTTTTTGTTTTTTTTATAAAGCCTTTTAAGTGCTCTTTTCTACGAAGGTAGCTGCTTTTTCTTCATTTTTAAAAATCATTTCTCCTTTCCACTTATCAGCCAAGGACAGCTGTAGTCTGCAAAAAGCATCATGGTCCTAGTGTGGAGACACTAATGGTGAATTTGAGGATGAGAAGAATCTTATACATCACCAAATACAAAGACCCCAAACTACCACCTGTGTCCTGAAAAATTCTACACAGAGGCTGCTCACTTATCCATTGCACGCAGGTGCATAGGAAATTATAGATGCTACACCAAATGCTATACTCAAAGACGTTCAATTTGAATTGGAAATGAATGATGAGGATGGCATTTCAGAAAGTATATCAAGGAAAGGAGGAATTTTTTTCTAAGCAAACATGAGGCAAACCTGAGAAAATAAATAGCTAGATGATTCTGACAATGGTGATAGAAATTATGGTGTAGCTACACTTTTAACCTTATTAAAGTCACATTTTCTTAATTCCTGCATGCCCTTGGTGGCACAGCTAGGATCATTACCTCCGCTGGCAACTCACAGTTTATGTCTTGAAACCCAAGTGTAACTATCACTGTTTCTGAATTGTATGATTATAAAAAATTCAACAAGTCATTTTCCAGTAAACATATTCTTTTAGTTGTGAGTGACAAAAACATAGCACAAACTAGTTTAGACTAAAGGAAAGGGGGTTTATTCAAAGGATACTAAGGTATCTCACACAATCAAAGAAAGGGTTGAGTAGTTAAACCACGGAGAGGGAAGCAGCACAGTTTCAGGGATGACTGGAGCCAGGGACTAGAGCCCTGCAGAGGCCCCTCTATTTCTCTCTCTGCCTTGGTTTCACTTTGTTTCACTGAACACCGAGCTCTTTTTCTTTTCTTTTTTTTTTTTTTTTTTTTTTTTTTTGAGACAGAGTCTCGCTCTGTTGCCCAGGCTGGAGTGCAGTCGCACGATCTCGGCTCACTGCAAGCTCCGCCTCCCGGGTTCAAGCAGTTCTCCTGCCTCAGCCTCTCGAGTAGCTGGGCCTACAGGTCCCCGCTACCATGTCTGGCTAACTTTTGTATTTTTAGTAGAGACAGGGTTTTACCATATTGGCCAGGCTGGTATCGAACTCCTTACTTTGTGATCTAGCTGCCTCGGCCTCCCAAAGTGCTGGGATTACAGCCGTCAGCCACGATGCCCAGCCCAACCTCTTTTTCATAGTGAAAAGGGGCCAACAACAACCTTTGAGCACCACAGCCTTTGGTTTCCATGGTTTCCAAAGGGAACTATTATCTCTCTTGTTTGTAGTTTGAAAATTAACAGGGGAGGATTTTGATGGACAAGGCTGTATCATGGTGCCCATTCAAACCAATCGCAGCCAGAGAGGGCAGATGCACAGAATCTCTAACTAGCACCACGTGGTCAAGTAGCAAAACCTAAGAAGGGCATTATCTCCCAATAAAGAGAGGGTATTGGGAGAACCAGGCAATAAGTGATGAGCATGCTGTCTTTAGATACCACAAAACTGTGAAAAGCAGAATTATAAATTGTATGTGCTAAATGTTCAATTTATAATATGCTGAGGGCTTCTATACATTCAATGGATAAATGAATACATTTAGCCTGACTTCATAGGATTTATAAGGGAGTCAGGAATGTGCTAAACTAGGAATCTAAAAACCTGAATCCTCACTACAGTGTGGCTACTAATTATTAACATTTTTAAAAACATGTTTTTTTCTTAACCAATTGATACATAACGAGTTGGGGGGGATGATGTATTACCTACAGATTTTTTATGTAGTGAACATGCTCATGTATAAGTTTCAATTTATCCAACTACTTTGTTGGAGTAATTCCTATGGATTGAAACTGCCCAGGCAAAGTATATGCAAAATCTGCATTTTGAGTAAATTTCCCATAAGTAGAGTGAGCTTTCCCAGTGTTTGAGTGTTCCCCACTTCCTAAAACTATACAAACAGTAGATATCCACATTTGTCATCATTGATAATGTAATATTACAAAGAAATTACTTTCTCATCTGTTAACAGTAAGCTACATCATCTTCATATAGCACTATTAGTCATTTGTGTTACTTCATTTTCCTCTCTTTCTTTTATTTTCATGTACCTTGTAATCTTCATCATTTTGTTACTGATTTCTAATAGCTGATTTATGATTCAAGAGGTTAACATTTTGTCGAGCACTGTAAATGAAATACCATTTTTTCTCATTTTTTTATATTGGGGTTTTATTTGGAGTTTGTACAGAAGTCGTGTGTTGAAAAATAATCATGTTCTGCTTTTTTTAAGTACATTTTCTCATCACCTTAGTTTCTTTATGTATAAAATGGGTGAGTTGAACTAGATCAATGGTACCCAACTGGACAAGGACCAGTCAGCCCCCAGAGGAAATGTGAAAATGTGTGGGAGTGTTTTTGGTTGTTAAAATAGCTTAGGAGGAGGATGCTCACGGTATTTTATGGAAGAGGGACAGGGCGTTAAATGTTCTTCAATGAGTGGGGCAGTCTTGCACAATGGAGAACTGTCCTAGACCAAATGTGTTTGAGAAATATGGGTTAAATATGGGATGAGGCTACAACCAAGCTTTATAACCCATGTGTATTAGTCAGGGTTCTCCAGAGAAACCAATGGGATGTTTATATAGAATGAATATGATTTACATAGAGAGAGATCTATTTTAAGGTATTGGCTTATGAGGTTATGGAGGCTGGCAAGTCTGAAACCTGAATGGCAGGCTGGCAGGCTGGAGACCCAAGGAAAAGTTGAGGTTGCAGTTTTGAGTCTGAGGGCAATGGGGAGGCAGAATTCCTCCCTCCTTGTGGGACCCATCTGTTCTCTTCAGGCCTTCAACTGACTGGATGAGGCCCAGCCACATTACGTAGCATAATCAGCCTTCCTCAAACTCTACTTATATAAATGTTAATCACATATGAGAAAAACACCTTCACAGCAGCAGACTAGTGTTTGGCCAAGCAACTGGACACTATAGCCTGGCCAAGTTGACATATAAAATTAACCATTACACCATGATTTGAAGGTCTTTAATATTGTTATTTATTATGATGCTCTCTTCATATATTTTTTTTTAATTTATTTATTATTATTATACTTTAAGTTGTAGGGTACATGTGCATAACGTGCAGGTTTGTTACATATGTATACTTGTGCCATGTTGCTGTGCTGCACCCATCAACTCGTCATTTACATCAGGTATAACTCCCAATGCAATCCCTCCCCCCTCCCCCCTCCCCATGATAGGCTCCGGTGTGTGATGTTCCCCTTCCTGAGTCCGAGTGATCTCATTGTTCAGTTCCCACCTATGAGTGAGAACATGCGGTGTTTGGTTTTCTGTTCTTGTGATAGTTTGCTAAGAATGATGGATTCCAGCTGCATCCAAGTCCCTACAAAGGACTCAAACTCATCCTTTTTTATGGCTGCATAGTATTCCATGGTGTATATGTGCCACATTTTCTTAATCCACTGTCACTGATGGACATTTGGGTTGATTCCAAGTCTTTGCTATTGTGAATCTTAGGACATTATTTGTCATATATGTTATTAATTGGGTGGTAAGTCCTGACATTGTTTACATGTTCTGGTGGGAAAATACAACTTACTCTCTAGAGCTCTGTTTTAAGTCACAGGCTTAGACTGTATTTGGGACTAACATTTGCTCAAGCAGTGGCCCACTGGTCCAATTTACTTCCTTCTTCATTTGACAGACTTCAGGTATTACCAGTCCTCAGTCCCATTCTGCCCCCTACATCCTCAGTGTCAGGGTTTCCTTGCTGATTTTCATAGAAGTATTGTGCTCCCATGCCTGATTTCAGGGCGTATGCTGGACCTTTCATATGGCAGCCCTCAATTTTTCTTGAAATATATTGATAGCTAATTGAGGCTTAAGGAAAAAAATGCTCCTAGCTCTAATGAGAATTCAAGAGGGTATGAGATGACCGAATCACCTTGGTCTAGATAATTCCAGCAGCTGAACTTTTACTTGTTCTGTTTATATTAATGCCTAGTATTTGTATTCATTTTTATGCTGACATTGAAATATCACATTTGCATTGAGAAATTACATCATTTATAAGCATTTTGCAAATTGAAACCAATGTCTGGATTTACATATACTACCAATACAGCTGTAAGTCATACATGAAGCTATATGAGTTACTAATTTGTGTTTACTGAATAAATTTCTTCTTCCCTCTGAATCTGATTTTAAATCTGCTAGAAAGATTGATTATCCTTCTGATAAAAATATACACCTTTCCTTTAAAAGCCTTGGGACCCAGGGATTAAAACAGGTTCCTCATTTTTTATGTTTCACATGGGAAAGATTTTGAAGAACCAGACTTTATAACCGAAATGTGAGAGTCCAGAAGACATATCACATGTTGCTCATTCTGCTATTAATGTCTGTACTTAGTGTTTGATCAGGATACTAGTAAAGGCCCTCACCATCTCTGTTCAGACATGTGGCTGCAAAGATAAAAAACAAACAAACAAACAGGAAAACAAGCTACAGAACTGGCCATGCAGTTCACAAGAGGTGACCTTTGATTTCTGGTAGTAGAATTTACTTGCTATACATGGAACTTCTTCTGTCAACACCACTGGCACATTGTTTCTCTTCACTTTTTCCATGCCTACAGACAAGTAATCTAGTAGTCTAGTTCATCTGGCTCTGATGTCCAACCTATCCCAAAGCAAACACCAAAAGCAAACTGACACTGTTACAAACCCTAAGACCAGAATACAGATTGTGCTGTCCTCAGAAGATGATGTTGCAGATTATGGGCTGAATATTTGTGACCCCCCAAAATTCCTATGTTTAATCCCTAACCCCCAAAGCAATGGTATTTGGAGATGGAGCCCTTGCTAAGTAATTAGGATGAGATGAGCTCATGAGGGTGAGGACTTCATGGTGGGATTGTTGCAGGACTTTTCCTTAGTTCAGCTAAAGATGAGGTCCTTGTCCATCCCACAGCCATGAAAATTTAGGTCACAGGCTGTTTGGAGGGTGAGTAAAACAGGGTTTTATTGGGTGAAAAGGAAGAAAAGGGAGAAACAGGGACTCTCACTAGGCTGGAGTCCCTGCTAGAGCACTTCCCACCGGCAGCTTGAATCTCAGGTTCCACACAGGAAGAGGAGAGACCAGGCTCCTTCCCCACTGCAAACATGGTGAACTTCCCAAGGCTCTACCTCTGTCAGCAGGCTAGTTGGAATTTCTCCAAGGACCCCCTCCTACCTGACTGTCTCAGGATTAGCCAAGACAAGATGCCTAAGAATGAAATCTACCTTGTTGGCATCTTGATCTTGGACTTCGCAACCTCCAGAACTGTGAGACATAAATCTCTACTGTTTAAACCACCACTCTCTAGTGTTTTGTTATGGCAGCCCAAGTCAACTAATATAATGTATATGCTTGTGCTTTGCTTTCCAAGACCCGTATGCTTCAAACACAGCCAACAAAACGTAGCCTGCTATTGGGTTTGGGTGACCATATTAGTTCCTATGGCTGCCATAACAAATTACCACAGTTGTGGTAGTTTAAAACAGCAGAAATTTATTCTCACAATTGCAGAGCCAGAATTCCAAAATCAAAGTGTCAGCGGGCCATACTCCCCTTAAGGCTCTAGGGAAGAATTTTTCTTTGCCTCTTTCAGCTTCCGTTGGCCGCAGTGACTCCTTGGCTTGCATCTGCATAACTCTGATCTGTCTCCATCTTTACTTTCCTTTTCCTCTACTCCAGGATGATCTCATCTCATGTTCTTTAACTTAATTACAACTGCAAAGACACTTTCTCCAAATGAGATCACATTCACAGGTTCTAGGGGTTAGGACATAGATGTATCTTATTGGGGATCACCAATCAACCCACTACAGATGACTGTATAGCCTAGAAAAAAAGGGTGATAAATTATATTTAGAAACAAAACTGACAAAAGAAAATTCAAAAATGATTTATGTGGGTTTCAGGTTTATCACTCCATACTTTGTCTTCATAAAGATTTAAGCCAATGGAATTTCCATATGGTTGGAAAGAAAATAACTTCAAAGCTGCTGAACTGGAAACTTAATATTTTATTTTCCACTTAGTGACAGGCTAAATTACAAAGGCTGCTAAGCATATTGTGTTTACATGCAGTTCCCGCTTTGCTGCAATTCAACTTTGGCAACTTCCACTTACAGTGTTCAGCCAATTAAACCTCTCTTATCAACTTAGAGTATTTACAGCAGGAAGGCAACACACAATGAAAGTTCTATCAGTTTAGTCAGTTTCCACATGTGCTCAAACACTCAGCCTCAATCTGGTTCCACAATTCCTTTTGTATCTGAGGCCTTTTCCTGTGGCTTACCAGTCTGTCCCCAAAGCAAGGAAACTGGGGGAAGAGTTATTGGTCTGCTGGCATAAATGGCAAAGGAGGAAGAAATTGTGGAGCCAGGCAAAGCAAAACAAAGAATCATCGCAAAAGTATTTCACAATGATTATCAATAGTGCTGTATTAGTATTTGTTGAGTTAAACTATTCCATTTGATAGTCACTATAAAAAAGGAAGGTATGGAGAAATTACTAGCCTTATCTTACAGGTAATTGAACTGATGTTAAAAAAAAGAAAGTTAACTACCCTTCCACGAACATATAGTTTATTAAGTGGCACATCAAAATATGTGAGATATTTTGAAAAAATATCTATGCAGGCATTTTCTAAAGGAGGTAGATTTCTAAAAGAATTTAAGCAATTTAAATAAGCTTATAACCACCAAAAGGAACTAACCTAAACATTACACTGATTTAGTTGAAATTTACTAAAAATAAGTTGCTTCTTACAAGAAAAATATACTCAACCTTTGAATACCCTTTAAAATGGAATGCTCCATTATAAAGTAACAATGGCAAGCATCTACCTAAACATATTTGGCAAGTAAGTGCTTGAGATGGAAGAAAACCAATTTTGTGAGTTGAAAATCAAATGTAACATAGTTTGTATGTAAGACTAACATCAACTTAGTCCAAAGAACTTGAGATACTGTCATCTTGAAAAGCCAAAAGTGATGAGAAATCAAAGGAAGAGAGAAATCTGGGCAAATTTTGTTGGTTCATCCATGTTGGCTACAGTCAGGCAACCCAATGCCATTAAGCACAAGGTAATTTGCCACCATGGATCTTCTATTTAAAAGCATCAGAAGACTCAATAACTTGATTAATAAAGCATGTGCTTTGCAAAGAACACTTGAATAAAGACACAAAGGGCATGAAAGAGATATCCCTATTCAATACTAGAACATGGTCCAATGTCTCCAGTTCTCTTCAACAGTGTTAAAAGATGCTCCAAAATTCTTCTCCCAGGAAAGTATTCCTCCAACTTTGATTCCTTGAAGTAATAATTGGGAGGAATTATGAAGAGTAAAACTTGGGCTCAATATTAACCTTCTATAAATGTAAATAAAATTTCTAATAAGCGATTTCTGCCTCACTTAATAGTCTTATAGAAAGATGCACACTACGTGGGTAATCCTGCTTATACACAGTTATGTACACTGTTTACTAATATTCCTCTAAAATTTGTATAGGAATATAACTAGATCCACTGCATTGGCTGTGCATTGTACAACTCCAGTGGACACCATTCACATAGACCACAATGTGAATGATGCCTCCAGGAAATACAGATGGCCTGACCACAATCCCCTTGTTTCCTATAAGATACACAGCGTAGCAACTTAAAAATCCCCCTTACCCCATAACATACCATTTTTGAAGTGTGACGGTTATTTATATAAAAAATTTTCTATCAGTGCACCTTCTGAAATGAGGTTTATAAGAGTACCAATATATGGAGGCAGACATTTGAATGTTCTTATTCTCACTAAAGGATTTTCCCCAGCAACTACAGATCCATCTTTATGTTTGAGGTTTCATCACCAGATATTCAGATATTTATTACCAGATATTTAGTGCCTGTTAATCCTATACTTTTTTTTTTTTTTTTTTTTTTTGAGACGGAGTCTCGCTCTGTCGCCCAGGCTGGAGTGCAGTGGCCGGATCCCAGATCACTGCAAGCTCCGCCTTCCGGGTTTACGCCATTCTCCTGCCTCAGCCTCCTGAGTAGCTGGGACTACAGGCGCCGGCCACCTTGCCCGGCTAGTTTTTTGTATTTGTTAGTAGAGACGGGGTTTCACCGTGTTAGCCAGGATGGTCTCAATCTCCTGACCTTGTGATCCGCCCGTCTCAGCCTCCCAAACTGCTGGGATTACAGGCTTGAGCCACCGCGCCCGGCCTAATCCTATACTTTTTAACATGGAGATTGTTCTCTACTCCTTCCTCGTTCTTTTTTACTATTTTCTCTAAGTCTCATTGCCTACAAGAAAAAAAAAAAACAAAAAAACAAAAAAACGTAGATTCCTTCAGAGAATAAGAAAAGTTTGTACAAATTTCATAAACTTAAGTTACCCTATTCCTCCAAAAATCTGAAAAACATTTTTATTTTCAAATTTTTCATACCCTGAGTGTTATACATATAGCTCTTACTTCTCCAAATGACCACTAAGTTATCCAAGGTATTTATGTGTTGTATTAGATAGCTATTACCACAGTAATGCTATATGAGAAACAACCTCAAAATCTCTACAATAACATTTACTTTTCTCACTCACGGGTCTGTGGAACAGCTGGGGCAGTTCTGCTTCAGGCTATGGGTCAGAGTCAGGTCTGCCCTCTGTGTCTCCTCATTCTGGGACTAGCAGCTTCCCTGGTCATGTCCTTTTCACGGCAGACAGCAGGCACCTAAGAGGGCAAACCAAACAAGCAAGTGCATTGAAAGCTCCTGATTGGACTTGATTTCTACCTAAGATCATTGGCCAAACCAAGTTGACAATAGTGGGGTGGAAGAGTACACTCCGCCTCTAATGGGAGCCACTGCAGTGTCATATACCAAAGGGCTTGTGAGCAATAAACCAGTGTGAACGATAATCCAATTCACACCATGTGTGGAAATCTCAAATCCATTCTCTGTCCTTTACAGGAGTTGAAATTGATTGGACTGGATATCCCACACTTTGCTGCAGATCTTCCACTGAATCGATGTAAAAACCGTTACACAAACATCCTACCATGTAAGATCATCAATTGTGCCAATCCTACTCATGTCTTTTAAGGGTTGAAGGACTGTCATTGCAGATTAATCAATTTCACCAATCTCTGACCACACCCAGCTGTGGTCTGGATCTCAAGGCCACGTCTAAGATTGCATTGATCTCACTCTGCTTTGATGTCTTTAGATCTTATCATATGGAGGAAGATTTAATTATTGTGCTTTTAAGTGAATTGTGTCTGAACAAAAAGACTGACCATTTGGCCCTTTAGAGATTAGAAAGCCATAGTCAAATTGGGGACTGGATCATTTGTACTCTCATAAAATATTTTCAGTCGATTCATTGATAATGGAAAGAGGCAAATTGAAAGGCAATGCAATATATTAAAATTCCTTCTCTAACTTCTGACAAGTTATATAGTTGCTTAGCATTTTGTAATAAAAAGCAACATTCAAGAAAAAAGGTAATATAAAGTACTTACAAAACAATCAAAATACATTCCAGTTTAGATTTCACTTTTCTCTCTGCTACATGCTGTAGGAGCTGGGCACGAATGGAAAAGTGAGAAAAGGAAGGCTGAAAACGCTCTAGAAAGAGAAGTCTCTTCTTGATATGGTTTCTTGATGAAATTAGATATATTATCATAATAACACTTCACATCTGTCCACAGTTCAGAAATCACTTCTTTCATTTAATGTCCACCTACAAAAGAAACCCATGCATCTTCTCTTGTCTAGGCTTCCTTAAAGAAGTGAACTCTCTGGACATCTCTAGGTGAAATGCAAACTGTGTGCTGAGGCTACATACTATAGCTGTCCAGTCAGTCTCACAGATATTTTAGTTCCTGAAATACTCTGCACAACCCCTAAACAATCCTGGAAACAATTCTTTCAAGGACAGGAGAGCTGGTAGTGAAAAAAAAAATAGTGGTTGGAAGATATTCACTTACTTAATTAAACAGCAAACTAAAGTTGAAGAATGGCTAAAATATCAGGCTAAAAATTATTATCTACCTACCCTGTCACTGACTTATTTAACTTAATACTGGATAGAGAGGGTCAAAATAGCTTTTCCTTCCATCCTGAATTTTAATATTTTTTTCTCCTTATTCTCTACAGATGACTTCAGCCGTGTGAGATTAGTCTCCATGAACGAAGAGGAAGGTGCAGACTACATCAATGCCAACTATATTCCTGTAAGTAGAAAAAAAAATCAGGCACCCCAGTACTAACCCAGCCAGAGAAAGACTAGCAGGGCTATACGGATGTGTCGAACAGTTCAAAAGAGAACCATTCCCAACCCAGCAATTGAATTCTAAAAAGTTTGCATTACCCCATTTCATAATAAAGAATACCAAAAAAAGTCCATAGACTAGTAATGTTTCTATTTCTTTATAAAGGACCAGTGAAAGGGAAAGTAGAAAGGCTAAAGATCACCTATCTTGTGTTTAAATTTGTTTCAGCAACCAAATTCAAAGGGTTCCACGCTAACACCGGCACTTTTAAAATATAAAGATCGTTATTATTGTCATAAAAAGGTGTGGATGTGATTTTTGCAGCCTTCTGGAGAACAATGCTTACAATCACACAGACTAATTATGGTCAGTTATCTGATAGCCTCTTTGATTAAAAAAGGAGAAAACGTTACATAGGTGTGTGATCCTTTGCCAATTTTATCACCAGTAAATTTTCATTTTTTTTCCCATAGGCGTTGAGCAGCATTTGGTGTTGACAGTGGCTGGTTAGGTGATAATTTTGTCACTTATCTTTCAGGGATACAACTCACCCCAGGAGTATATTGCCACCCAGGGACCACTGCCTGAAACCAGAAATGACTTCTGGAAGATGGTCCTGCAACAGAAGTCTCAGATTATTGTCATGCTCACTCAGTGTAATGAGAAAAGGAGGGTACGTACTTACTGAAGCAGTTCCCACTTAGCAGCAAAACCTGCCCCAGCCTCTGCCACTGATGAAATGCTTGCTGTTTTCAAAGTCAAATAAAACGTAGAGACAAAGCGCTAAATTTAAAACATTGTATTCGTGAAGCAAGAATTACAATTTGGGGGCAAACACACAGACCTGGTGGTCTTTGCAATGTTCAAAGGAAAAAAGAGAAGGTTGGAAGTCTTCTAAAAAGGAGAAATACTGCATATTGTTTTGCAGGAAAGTTCATTAGCACTAGTAAAGTTTTGGGGAGCTGGCAAGCTTGGATTGGTGAATGGATGGTGGTGGGTAAAACTAGTCTCAGAGTCGCAGGAGGTTGTTTCAGTTGCTATTAGATAACACTGGTTTCAAGTTACTAACGGCAGTTTCAGCAACCAGGGCTTACGGAAAATTATATTCCTGGAACAATGTTACGCGTTTTGAGTGCTTTTTTGTTGTTGTTGTTGTTGTTGTTGTTTTTGAAACGGAGCCTCTCTCTGTCGCGCAGGCTGGAGTGCAGTGGCGCGATCTCGGCTCACTGCAACCTCTGCCTCCCGGGTTCAAGCGATTCTCCTGCCTCAGCCTCCCAAGTAGCTGGGGTGTTCTGAGTGCTTTATCCCCTGACCCCTCAACTCTGTTTCAGTTAGGTATGATAAGAATGACCCAAGTCATGTGATAAGAATTCACACTATGTAGCAAAAACGATTGTATTTGCTTTACGTTTCATCTTCACCACGGTCCTATCTAATTCGTCACAGGCAAATACCTTTGTTTTCCCTAAGTGAGCACAGGCTTAATTGCTTTCCTAGCCCGTTTGTTTTAAACAATTGTTTTGTCCTTGCTCCAGGTGAAATGTGACCATTACTGGCCGTTCACGGAAGAACCTATAGCCTACGGAGACATCACTGTGGAGATGATTTCAGAGGAAGAACAGGACGACTGGGCCTGTAGACACTTCCGGATCAACTATGTAAGTCACCAAGCAGAGAGCAGGTGCTGTCCTTGTGCTGCCACCTACCCCACCACCACCGGGCAAGTGCTGGGAGACCGCCCCAGTGAGCACTTGGAGCTTTGCAATGCTGCCTCCTTCAAGAGGAAAAATCCACTTTCAGTGTCATTGTTCCCCAGTTCATCAGTGATGGTGGGGATGATATGGTTGTTCTGGAGAGGCTGAGAAGATGCAGTAAAAAGTCTGCACTAGTTCATCTCAAATTAGCTCAGGATCATAGAAGACACTGTTAATCATTGCTTATCAGGCATCATTGAAGACAGAAGTGTTCTCATTACTTATATTAATCATACATGAGTATAATTAGGGTCTATAAGGCACACTTACATTTTAAATTAAATAATTAAACCATGAGTTAGTAGTTTGGGTTTTGTTGTTTGTTTTTTCTCATTTTGTTCTGGTTTGGTTTTCATTGTTTGGAAGGTACTTCTAGGTCTTATTAATCATAATTCCCTATCGCTCTTGAAGGGCTATTGATTTCTGATTGATAACACATCCAAAAAAAAAAAAAGTCTGTTTTTCTCACAAGGCCTGCCACCTTTCTGCTGACAAGTCTCTGAGCAAACGCTGAATATTTCTGTGACAGACTTAGGCGCTAACATCCATCAAAGTCATGCCATTGACCTCAGCCTATAGAATGTAGAGTTTTTACTATTAATAGCCCTCTCCACTTGAACATGCTCTCTATGAAGGCAAAATTGAATAGGAAAGTTCTCACCGAGATGTTCTTCCCTGCTTAGAAACAATCCTTTCTAATAGTTAAGGAAATAGCAAATTGTAGCCTGTGGAACAAATTTACCCACTGCCTGTTGGATAAAGCCCATGAGCTAAGAATGGTTTTTACATTTTTTTAATGGTTGAAAAAAAATCAGCTGAGCACGGTGGTTCATGCCTGTAATCCCAGCACTTTGAGAGGCTGAGGCGAGCAGGTCATTGAGCACAGGATTTCAAGATCGCCTAAGCAACACAGGGAGACCCCATCTGACTAAAAATACAAAAATTAGCTGGCATAGTGGTACACACCTGTAGTCCCAGCTACTCAAGAGTCTGAGGTGGGAGAATCGCTTGAGCTCAGTGGGGGGAGGTTGCAGTGAGCCAAGATTTTGCCACTACACTTCAGCCTGGGCAACAAGAGCAAGACTCTGTCTACACACACACACACACACACACACAAAAATCAACAAAAAAATATTTTATATGAAATACTATATGTAAATTATGTGAAATGTAGATTTCAATGTCCATATATAACATTTTATTAGAACACAGCCTGCATTGTTTACGAATTGTCTATACTGCTTCTGTGCTACATCAAGCTTAAGTAGTTGCAACCAAAACTATATGATCTGCAAAAACTAAAATATTTACTAACTGTCCCTTTGTGGAAAATGTTTGCTGACCCTTAAAATAGGCAATGGAAACAAAGATTGCCCATATCAATACAACGTAAGAACTTGATACTGCCTACTTATTGATATGTACAAGAGATAAATCACTTCTTAATCATTGTTAACTGGCAGTTAACAATGTCTTTTATGACTAGGAGAATTTAGGCAAATTCCTGTATAACTCAGACTGTGTTTTGTGTTGTTTCAGTCGTTTGAAATTCACATTGCTTCCTTGTTAAGCACGTTTTTACTCAAATGCAGCGTTTCAGCTTAAGTGTCACCTCCTTTGTGGAGTCTTCTCTGGGCTCGGACACCATTAGCCCTTTCCTCCACTGTGGCAGAGTCTCAAGTAAGCTGCTTTATCACAGCACACCATAGATAGTTACACTTCTCGCTTTTTGTGTCTGCCTCCCCAGTATACTGTGAGTTTCAGAAGCAAGTGCTCTATCCCTGTGGAATGAATAAATCAGTGAATGAAGGAGTTATTTCAAAAATAATAAGGCACTTGTAAAGCATCAATAGACTTTCCATCAGAGAAAATATTTGTCAATCCGAATGCCATTTGAACTCTGTTTTTTGTTCTTAGCTATTTCAATTGAAAAGCCAGTGCAAACTGATAACCAAATACAGTACGAATCTGTCCCTAGGTTTGCACATAGGAGAAAAAATTTCAGAGCACAAAATAGGGTCTGTTCCACTGCCTAGTCTGTTGACAAAGAAGAGTCACATAGATTATTGCATGGTCAGTACTATGCTTCTTGTCCTTGGTCTTAAATGATGACCTATCTTTCAATGACAATCATGTGAAGGACTTGAAAAATAGGAATAAAACATTGAACAGTAGTGTTTGCTTGTAAGGAATTTACTTGTTACAAGCATCTGGTACCAGAGTGCCCCCTTTTGGCCATAAGCATGATGAATCTAAATGCTAAGCTCCTACAATGAAGGCTAAGTTGCCCAAAGAACATTGTGCTGTGCTAATTAATATATTTTTCTATTTGTTTCACTTTTTTGTTTATACCCTTCTTTATCCATTCCATTTTGATATGTGGAAACTTTCCAATTACAAAAAGATAAAATTACATAAATAAGGAACTCAAGGTAAGAGAAATTTAGGAATAGCTAAGTAAGATAAAACCAGAAGAGTTTTCTCCTTTAACAAGAAAGGAGAAAAATGACCATAACACACAACTTGTCACTTTCTACTACTTGGAACTTGGCACGAACTGAGTGAGAGCTGGAGACTAAAGATCATGAAAAACCTGTTTGTTGCCAGGGACTTTGTGCCTTGCTATTCAGGTTGCTATTCAGGCTGACCCCAGTTCCAGGACCCCTGCCTTGTAGCTGTGGAGAAACTAACTACAATTTAATGATTTCCTGATTTTAAATGATTTTAAATTATCTTGCACTTTTTTGTTGTTGTTGTTGTTTTTGTTTTTTTGAGACGGAGTCTCACTCTGTCGCCTGGGCTGGCGTGCAGTGGTGTGATCTTGGCTCACTGCAAGCTCCGCCTCCCGGGTTCACGCCATTCTCCTGCCTCAGCCTCCCGAGTAGCTGGGACTACAGACGCTCACCACCATGCCAGTTAATTTTTTTGTATTTTTAGTAGAGATGGGGTTTTACTGTGTTAGCCAGGATGGTCTCAATCTCCTGACCTTGTGATCTGCCCACCTCGGCCTCCCAAAGTGCTGGGATTACAGGCATAAGCCACCGCACCCGGCCCACCTTGCACTTTTTAACTGAATACATTTTCACCTCAACCGTGCTGGAATATATATATTGGCTACAATGTACATGTGTTATACAAATTATGATCAGCATTTGAACAGGGCAAGCATTTTCTTGAACTTCCCTGGCAACCAAAGTTATTTGGTGGCTGAGTATTCTTAAATCCTCATGACGTTGCATAAGTAAATTATTCTGCACAATTCATTATGCACAAGATAGTTTCTCAACATACTTCCTGAAAAGAGCAGTGAGGGTAGCCAGTGTCTTTGTAGACTTCATGTTCTGTGTGTCTAAGCCAAAATCCTTGAACATAGTAGGGGAGGCGCTGCACTCTACTGGGGATATATTAGGTGCCAAGGGTACAATGGGTGTGGGGGAGGTAATAACTTATGCATATTTAAATAAATCTTACATATTTACTGATACATTTTATTTTTGAATTGTCTTTATACATTTATTTTCTGCCTAAGACCACTGACTCTTTTGAATTCATTTCTCTTTTAATACCTGAGTTTAAACCTTAGTTCAAAACTGACAGCGAGGTCAAGCTTCCCTCCTTCGCAGTTAGGATATAGTATTGCATCCTCTGAGTGAATTCTAGGCTCTTCACAAGTTTGAGGAATGAGGGATGAATCAGACCTTCATGAAGCCTGGGTTTGGGATATTTCTGACAGTTGATAACAAGTGGAGAATATATCACTCTTACAAATTAGTTGGAACTAAAAAGAATTGATCTGGAAAGATCCACCTTCTAGTTAATATGTACTCAGTTCAGAGGGAACAGCAATATATTTGATGTATGGGTTAATAGAAGTAGGATACATATACAAGTTATACTCACTTGTATATCTGGGAATCTAGGGATTCCCAGAACCAACCATACAATTGCATGGAGCTGGATGACAGTGAACGATAGTAATGAGGTACTAGTAAATAACAATATCACAAACATGATTACACTTAATCCACACAACAACTCTTGTTATAAGTATCACTAGGCCACTTTTAGATATGAGAAAACTGAAGCTCAGTGAGGTGGTTCCTCTAGTATCAAAGCCCAAGACAAGGATTCTCATATACGTGATTTTGTGAAAGTGCATTCTTGGGGAAATTCCATAAGGGAGCAAGGGAAGCAGATTGATAGAGAAGAAGCCCTACAGATAATTCAGCTGAAGTCTCACCTGTGCTGGATCCCACAAACAATGCTGGGGCATGAACAGCACCATGGTATTGTCTCACTCTGAAAGAGGCTGGATTTTTGTACCCAACAATTAGTCAGGCATTAGCTCTGGGCTGCCCTCAGCAGGAGAACGCAACCTCTTAGGCATTTTCCGTCGAAGCCCCTCTGTGCAGTGGAAGGCAACTATCAAGAGATGGGTTCTGCTGTGCTGTTAGCAGCAACTGGGAAAAGTGTGCCTCAGGCTGGCAAAGGTATCTAAAGGGCGCCAACAGCACTTTCTACAGTGTTTAATTCATTAGCCAAAGCTGATGCAGCTTCTAAATGACAGAGCCAGGATGCAAACCCTAATCTGCTTAAGTTTTGTCCTTAATTACACAGGTACAGATTAGCCTACTTATCCTACTATTTGAAGCTTTATATAATTAGCGTGTTTTTTTTTCATTACCTATTTTATGCCAGATATGGTGCTCAAAACTAGAAAGGATGGAAAGTGTATTGACCAGGTGTGGAACATGGCTCTACCTTTTTGCATGATTAACCTGTGATCGCTAGTGGAGTCCTGGGTCATCCTAACAGTGAACTGAAAAATTAATGCTTGGTTTTGGCTTTTTTTTCTCTAAAGGCTGACGAGATGCAGGATGTGATGCATTTTAACTACACGGCATGGCCTGATCATGGTGTGCCCACAGCAAATGCTGCAGAGAGTATCCTGCAGTTTGTACACATGGTCCGACAGCAAGCTACCAAGAGCAAAGGTCCCATGATTATACACTGCAGGTAACCTCATCAACTGCACAGTCTATTAAATATTAGGAGTTGATTCTGTAAGGGGAATAGCTCACCATTCCATAAGCCTTTATCAGATTTAGTTGAAAATTAAATGAATTCTGATTTTTTAAACTATGATTAATTGATGTCTTATTATATACAATATTTATTATGGCTTTCTTGTATCTATACCCTATAAGATAGATGTTATTATTCCCATTTTTAAATGGAAAAAAAAATAGAGAAGGGTAGAGATGTTAAGGGATTCACACAAGTTCATGCAACCAGAACATGGAGGAGTTAGTATTCAAATCCAGGCATGCCAATCTGCAAAGATCATGCCCTTCATATGTGATATTATCCTGCCCCATCAAGAATTCTGAGTAGTTACAACATGGACAAATACAAGGTCAAATTATAGAAAGCTGATCACAGCTGGACATTATATAAATAGACATAAAAACTAGAAAAAGAAAAGAAAAAATGAAGATATTCAGCTTATGAAGATAAACATATTTGCTATGCTTCCTCTTTAGCATTGTCTCTTAAATTTTCAGACAGTAGAATGAAAAAGGATATAGGATGTAAAAAAATCAGGGTCCACACTAATTCCCAACAGGAACAGTTATCATTAAATTTAATTCGTTCTTCCTACTATACGAACAGAGCTCCATCAAAATCTCTCTCTGTGATACAATACTTCTGTAAAATCCTTATGCAACCTCAAAAGAATAGGGGACATAAACATGCTCCAATGGCATGTGGCAGGTGGCGGTGGGATGAAGATGGGAAGGGAAGCATTGGCAGCCATGCCAACCTAAGCAAATAAATCTACAACCCCAGACCTACTGCTTTGGCCCTTGTGAATTAGAATGGCTAGAATGAGGATGTATGTGTGTGCATTCGTGTGTGTTTGTGTGGAGTGTGCATCTCCCTGGAAAGGAAGATGCTTCATAAGCTAGTAAGTTTCTGTTTAGGGCCGATATCGTTGCTGTCAATCCACTGTAGGCATTCACAGGTTAAAGGATGTGCTTTAGCAGATAAGATTATCTGTTCTCAAAATGGTTTTTTTCAAGAGCAGAAAATGAAGCTGTTCAACTCTGGGGTCAAACTCATGGATTCCTTTCATGGAAGATAGTAAGTGCAGTTCTGGATATGACTTTACAGGCGCTTACTCAGTGGCAGATCATTTTATCTGAGAAATCCTGGGAGGGAAGGGTTGTCTAGTAGAAAAAGCAACCTTACACTCAAGGTTTATAGAGTGGGATCTTTCTAGAAAACTCCATATAATTGGCTTGAACTGTCTCTTTTCCCATCATTTCACAGGAATTCAAAGCTTAGAGCCATTTGGCTCTTTGCTGCGGATTGGAGGGAAAAAAGGGCTGACTTCAACACATAGAACTAGGGACTGTGAAGGGCAGTTGGCCGGCGCATGTCCGTCCACTTCCACCTGTGCCCTGAGCACTGGGATTGGGGGACTGGCTGAGACTGGGTCCACATTTTTTCATGTGATTTTAAGGTAACTATTTCAAAGGTCCCTGTGAGATGGAAGCAGGCTCAGGACCCACTAAAAGGGCAGGTGTGCTGTAAGACAGGTGTGGGGTGGTGAACTGAACTTAGGGTTGAAGATACACAAATCTCTGTGGTCCCAGAGCTAGAGTTAGAGTATGGACATCTCAACTGGACTTTTGAGCTGGTCTGAGGGCTTAACTCTGATGGTGTTCAAAAGACAGGGTATTGTTTATGTGTATCAGCTCTCTGAATGCAGAAATCAGCTCCTGGGAGTACTCAACGTGGAATCCCTACTTTTCTCCAGAAGCAGAGACCCCGAAAAAGGGTGTGGCCAATGCAGTGCAAATCTCTCTCAGGAAGGTAGCCATGACAGTCAGAAATGTAACATCAGAAGGAACACCAACCACAACTGCATACTTAAAAATCAGTTAAGTGGAAAATATTGTCAGGAGCTTAGACTTCTTTTTTCCACAAGGGTACTATTTGTAGTTTTTTTAGAAATCATCGATTTTATTTCAACAGTAAAGTAGCACCATCTGGGCCGGCCGCGGTGGCTCACATCTCTAATTCCAGCACTTTGGGAGGCCAAGGTGAGAGGATCACCTGAGGTCAGGAGTTCGAGACCAGCCTGGCTAACATGGCAAAACTCCATCTCTACTAAAAATACAAAACTTAGCCAGGCATGGTGGTGCATGCCTGCAATCCCAGCTACTCGGGAGGCTGAGGCAGGAGAATCACTTGAACCCAAGAGGTGGAGGTTGCAGTGAGCTGAGATCACGCCATTGCCCTCCAGCCTGGGCGACAGAGCAAGACTCCGTCTCAAAAAAGAAAAAAGAGAAAAAAAAGAAGGACCATCTGAATAATGTGCCATCGGAACATTCTTTTGCAGTGCTGGAGTGGGACGGACGGGAACATTCATTGCCCTGGACAGGCTTTTGCAGCATATTCGGGATCATGAGTTTGTCGACATCTTAGGGCTGGTGTCAGAAATGAGGTCATACCGGATGTCTATGGTACAGACAGAGGTAGGAACATAATCTATATGTATTTTTAAAATTTCCCTGGACAGAAAAACTTACCATTATTCAATGGTATGCTTGAAAACAATTCTCTCAAACTTCTTTGTATCTGTCTTTCCCATTTTCTTATTGTATATGTTCAAACCGCTTTGAGGCATAAAAGAAAGACACTAGCCTCCAGAAAACCATTTGGTGTATAGTGATTACACTTTTATTGGCATCATAATTCAGAGTGCATGGGTAGATTCCTAAGAGTAAAACCTCTTTGTACAGACTCAGAGTCAATTGCAGATAACAGCCATCCTGGGTAAATGCCACCAAATAGAGACTGTAGAACTGGTGCAATTTGATTTATATTTGAAATGTTGGATTCGATTCAATACATTTGTCATTAGTTTATCCTCCATGTGACTCTATCCCAAATTCACTTTTCATGATGATTAGAAGTTGGATTTAAGCTACCTGTCCCTTTTATGATTTTAAAGATTCCCAGTCCCCAACCTACCAGCATTGCCAGTTCCCTTCATCTCAGTGATGAAGATTTATTATTTTAACAACATGGAAGCATCCCCTGAAATATCCAACCGTGTTATGTGCTCCGTCTTCCTCCTCTTCTCCCAAGTCCTCCCTCCCTGAAAGCCTGAGGACGCACTTAGTCTGAGGTGGCAACCCAAGGCAACGCTGGCAGACAGCACCGCCTGTCTCAGAGCAGCCGTGGGTGTGTACCTCTGTGGGCGGAAAAATCCAAGTACAATAGCTTCTTCATAAGCCTCATCACCCAGCCATACTCGCGACTTCTTAGCCTCAGTCTTACAACAATCCTTTTTCTCAAAGAGTGTGTGTGGGTGGAACACTTGGGTAGAACACAACCTGACCTGACCTGTATCAGGATATTTTAAAAATGCTTTGATCTTCCTCATGCCTTTCCTACCCACTACCACTAGATGTCAGCATCACTTCAAAAGCCCAGAGTAATGGCGGCCGTCTCAGCTCTGTTTCTGCTTTCCCACTGCCTTTGCTTTTCATTCCTCCTGGCTCCCCAGTCTTACCTCACCAACTTTTGGCAAGGCTGTTTCAACGCGTCCATTTCTGAGCTACAGCAGGATCATACCACTTGGGAAAGAGTTATCCTCGTTAATATTCAGACTTCTCATTAATAATTAGGAAGCAAGTACAATTGGTTTCCTCACTTTCTTGGTTTCAGTCATGCTGCCTGGTAATTTAGTGTGGTGGGGACATCAACATCACTTTTTAATCATAAGTTTAAAATGTCTGGTTTCCCAGAGGAATCCACTATCTGGTGAGTAAACAGTGCTTTATTAATCACTCCATGTTTTTGGCTTTTACTTCCATAAATTTGCACCCTGATACGTGATTAAAACTCTACCTTATGTATACGAATCTCCAAGCTTCAAAGAGCCACACCTTATTTTAAGTATTTTGTATTTGATGAATTGTCTTCCCAATTTACTTAATTCATACCTTTTAAAATTTAATAGATTTTGGGGCCAGGCGAGGTGGCTCACGCCTGTGATCCTAACACTACAGGGAGGCCGAGGAGGGCAGATCACCCAAGGTCAGGAGTTTGAGACCAGCCTGGCCAACATGGTGAAGGCCTGTCTCTACTAAAACTATAAAAAAAATTAGCCGGGCGTGGTAGTGGGCGCCTGTAATCCCAGCTACTAGGGAGGCTGAGGCAGAAGAATTGCTTGAACACAGGAGACAGAGGTTGCAGTGAGCTAATACGGTGCCACTGCACTCCAGCCTGGGAGACAGAGCGAGACTCCATCTCAAAAAACAAACACACACACACAAAAACTGCATAGATTTTTAATTATGGCCTGTTTGCTTTTTACTTTTCCCAACTACAGATTCTTAATCTCTTTCACGTGACAGATCCTCCGTCCCATTTTCAGGGCGATTATCTCTCTTTGGGTGGTAATTAAGCAGCTACCATGTCACTTCCCGCAAAGCCAAGAAAACGTTTTCTTTTCTCCCTAAATGTTTTACCCTAAATTTTGGTTGTTTCATTTGTTTATGGCAGCATTTTAGGTTGATATCTCCACAGACAGAGCCTTTTTAAAGTACAGTATCCCCATCCTGGCCAACATAGTGACACCCCGTCTCTACTAAAAATACAAAAATTAGCCGGGCATGGTGGCGCCCGCCTGTAGTCCCAGTTACTCGGGAAGCTGAGGCAGGAGAATCGCTTGAACCCAGGAGGCAGAGCTTGCAGTGAGCCGAGATCACACCACTGCACTCCAGTCTGGTGACAGAGTGAGACTCTGTCTCAAAAATAATAATAATAATAATAATTAAAATTAATTATTAAATAATTAAATAAAAAATAAAGTACAGTGTCCCTTCCCTGAACTCTCATGGGGAGTTCAAAGTCAGCAAAGGGGGCAGAGGTCCCCTGGGTTGCTTGCTTTTTCCAACTTTTCTTGCTTGACCCTTGATTCCCTCAGGACCTCGTGGTGGATGCTTTCCAGTTCCCGTTATTTATCTGTGTCTGTTTCTTTTCTTTCTTTTAACTTATGTCTAGAACATCTTGTTCATCTACTTTTATTTTTTCCCTGTTCCTCTGCTCACCATGGTTCATCCTGTATTTTGAATACAGATTGATCTGCCTAAGATTCTCCTTTAGCCCATTCACATTCAAATTCTGCTGCCAGGTCACAAAAGTTAACAAGGAAAGAACAAAGTAAAAAAAAGCTTATTCTTTTCACATGTATCCTCCTAGAGTACTCCTTTGACACTAATGCTTTTCAAGAGAATGAAATGATTCTTCAGTTGAGCTTTGTTTATATGTATATAATCAACCCACGTAGACCATATTTCCTCCCATCACCGGTATCTAATTTTCCAGCCTTCTCTACATTGCCTTGATTCCACCACTCCACCTCACCCAAAAAATTGCAGAAGCAGCTCATAGGATGAGCCATATCTCCAGGTGCATATATCAGGGTCATTGCAACATGCTGCCTGGACTGCACTGTGACCTGCCCTCTTCCTCTTCCTCACCTGACCAGACACGCTCCATGGGCTTCTTCACACAAATAGAGGCGTATTTAGAAAGAATGCCAGACCCTGGGGGGAGGCCCGAGTCTCCACTTTACTGCTGCACCAGTCATGTCACCTCTCAAGGCTCCCATTTCTCTTCTATAAAACACGAATGATAACTTTCACTCGTTTTTGTAAAGTAGACATGATGGGAAATAATATAACCTAGATAAGTGCTTTGAAACTGTGAAGTGTCACTTATGAATAATGTTCTCCTCTCTTCTATTTTTACCGAATATTTTGTTTGGTTTTCCTCTAATACCGTTCCCTGGAGGTCAGCTGGGGCTTTGCTTTGAGCAGCCTCTCCTCCTGATCTGCAGTTTGGATATCTCAAGGACTTTCAAGGACAAGTCTCTCCAAGTCTTTATTTACTTTCCTTGTGGTCTTTTTGTTTGGTTGTTTTTTGTGTTGATACAAAATGTAGCCACTAAGTAGATGCAGATTGAAAGTCCAGGCAATCTCTGGTCTTATCTATTCCCTATGTTGACATAACACCAGAAACAATGGATTAGGTGTCCATGTGTGATGACCACAAGTGGTAGCTCAGCCACTGATACCATCACCACAAAAGAGAATACATTTTCTCCAAACCGTGTTGAAAAATACAGGTTAGGCTGAGGTATCAACCCAGTGATGTTTGAAATATTAATTTTATTTTTTGTATGAAGTTGTTACACAGGAGGCTTCTTAAAATCCTATGGATATCTTGACTGGATCTTATTTAAATGTTATTTCTAGTGGTATTACTTATAGAGAAACTCTGGGAAACAAAGAAAAAGGAGGAACACTGTGAAATTACCCTTCCTTCTTGGCAGAAAGAAAATTTTGGTGATTTTATCTTGGCTTTCATTCAAGTATAATTTTTATATGATTGTGCTCATATTATATGTATATATGTATATGTGTGTGTGTATATATATATATGTATTACTTTACATTCTATTTACATTCTAGTTTCTCTTTAGGATTTTACTATGTAGCCTGTATAGTATCAAAAATTACCTAAAACTCTATAAATCTCATTTTAAGGACAGACTAATGTTTCATTATAGACACACTATTGCATACTTAAACCAATCTCCTTTTTATAGAACATTAAATTGGATTATTTCCCACTTTTTACTATCATCTGTGTCCACACCATTATTAACACTTTATTAATTCTGCCTCCACAAATAATAGGTAAAATGGACTACCTCAACAAACTTGTCATCATTAAATATTATCTTTTCCTTTTAGCTTTGTCCACTACATAGATAGAAAATAATGATTTCAATTTACTTTTTATTACTTGACTATTTTTGGCATATTTTAATATTTCCTCAGTTTACTTCAAAAATCATTTAATAAGCACAAGCTAACTGCTAGGCATTAGGAATAAAAATACATAGTTTCTAACTTCCAGGGAATATTTGGCCTAGTGGCTGATGTCCTTTACTTATTTATCTATTTGTATGTTACTGATTTAGATGACTTTATCACAAAAATAAAGGTATCAATATTCTGTCACAATTCTAGAAAATATTTTTCTCCCCCAGTTTCTGGTTTACCCTATGTTTTATTCTTTTTAACTTTTTTAAATATACAGTAGATTGAGATTTTTATTTGTAATTTATTCTACTGCTCTTAATTTTAGAAATTCCTTTCCTAAAGTAATCAGAAATTAACCAATATTTTCCCCTATATTTTTAATGACAATTTATTAAATTACCTGGAATTTACTTTGGTGTATGATAAGGGGATATCCTTTTTTTTTCCAAAATAGCACCATAATTTGATTGAATATTCATTTCCTTTAACATTAATAATGATCTAATGTACAGCATGGTGAACATAGTTCATAATACCATATTGTATACTTGAAATTTGCTAGGAAAGTAGATCTTAAGTGTTCTCACCACACACACACACACACACACACACACAAATATATATACACATATATACACACATATATAAAAACATATATATAATCTGGGGTGATGAATGTGTTAACTAGCTTGATTGTGGTAATCATTTCATAATATATATGTATATCAAATCATCACATTGTACACCTTAAATATAGACAATTTTTATTATATTGCAATAAAGTTAGGGGAAAAAATTCCACTGTTTTTAAAAAAAACCATGATGTTCTAAGCTCTATTATTAATCAGAATACTTTTACAGTTGATTCTTTTGGATTTTCTAGTTATAAAACTGTATCTCTGTAAATAATGAAAATGGTTTCCTTTAACACCAGATCTTGATCTTAAAACTGTCATAGTATAAAATATTATGTCTTTCCACATATCTGCTCTGAAACCTGTTTTTGTCTTTTGTTCCAGGAACAGTACATTTTTATCCATCAGTGTGTGCAACTGATGTGGATGAAGAAGAAGCAGCAGTTCTGCATCAGTGATGTCATATACGAGAATGTTAGCAAGTCCTAGTTCAGAATCTGGAGCAGTAAGTGGAGAAGAGCTCACCACAAGTGCTCGGTCTTAGAACTATTAGAGGGGGACGTGATGGATGGGACAAAAGACAGCAGTAGCCATTTGTATTGACTCTGACTTCACATGAGTATTGCTTCCCAGCTCCTGGCCACACATGGGTGGTCACAGGGAGAAACAAGTACTGTAGCAGTTCTTTGAGTTTCAATGCAGCTTGGTTGGTGTTAGCAACAAACAGGAGTTTCTGCACCTCATGATGACTTCACCTCCATTCCCTCTACTCAGAACCCTAAATTATTCTGTTATTGGATCTGTGCCTGTAATATCAGGATACTACCATCCAAATCTATCTAAATACCTTGTGCAAATATTTTATTGATTACAAGGGCTGTATAAGGGGTTACCAAAAAGACATGAGCTGGATTGGACACTCCTAAAACCAAAAACAGCAGTGACAATAGAGTCTCAGGATAGTCTCAGGATAGCCTGAAAATGCCTTGATCTCTCCTATTATGTGAGCCCTTCCTTGAGCTTCATGAAGGCACTTGTAACATATTCAATGCCTTGTACTCCAATTTTGACTAGGAGATCAGATTTTGGAGGTATAAGTAATCTTGGCTGAGGTAACAGTAATCTGCCCATTTAGTTCAGTAAACAGACTGTAGAGTGTCTGACTATACTGGGGGGAGAGGAGCCAATGACAGGGTAGGGAGAGGACAGTGGTGCATGATGGGAGAATCATGAAAGTCTGGGAAGCATATGGACCAGTGGGCAGCAGGATAGGATTAGCGCTGCACCTGTACATCCATCAAGAGAGACAGAGCACACAATGGAACAGGAAGGATAAAAAATAAAGAAAGAGAGAAACAAATTTTCTGGGAGAGGGAAAGACATTCAGACCCACAGAAAGGTGGCAGCACACAGAGAAAGATGCACAGATCAACCCACATCTGCATGGGTTGTGAGATTGAGCATAGTGAGAGCAGTGGTGGAGCAGGAGAAGGTTGCCGTGACACCAGGCTGCTTACTGTCTTTCTCTGTCTCATTCACAGGAGAGGACATGATGTGCACCCATCCTCCCTTGCTTCCAGATTGTTTTAGGGGGCCCTGATAGTCATTATTCTAAAAAGAGGCCCTGCTTTGTACTATGTGGCCAAGGAGATAATTTATCTCACAGAAGCACCGGGAAGACTTAGCCTTAAAGAGCCTACAGTGTCTTTTTGGACTCTTTCACTTCGGGACATTTAATAATGGACCAAATTCAATAGAACACCAGGAAGGTCAAGACGCTCTCCAAAGGGCAGGAAGTACGGCACTTCCGAAGAGTTTCGTTGGCCCTTTGCTGGTTGGGCTGAGTTTTTTATTTTTAAGTGTTTGTTTTTAAGTGCAATAATTTTTGTGTGTGTGTGATTCTTATCAGAAAGTTGAATTGTTTTCTGCCTACACCATTCATCAGCCCCATTACCCAGGAAGGAATAGGCATTGTTAGCATCAGATTATACCTCATTATTCAAAGGAGGCATGGCCACACAAGAAGAAATGGTCATTCTGCTTCAAGGACATTGAGCCAGCACTATCTGTACTCCAACATTACTGGATCTGGAGTGGGGAGGTTGGACACGGAAGAAAGGGGTTCTACCCACAGATCAACTGTGTAATCTTTTCCTATTCCAAATATGAAAAGCTATAATTCAACTTCAAAGTAGAGTAGAAAAAAAACTTGTCTTAACTGTTCTAGTTCTTGATGGTTTTCTTCCTTATTAACAGTTGGTGTTTCTTCCTTGGCCCTTTTGGACTAATGTTACTGTCCAGGTTCCTTCTCGAGAAACCACATCTGGTTCAGAAGAGTGTCAAGTCGGACTCTAAACTCCGTTGCTGTCTGAGCAATCTTGGTGCCTAGACTTTGCATTCCCTGTTCTGTTGACCTGCATACATGTGAGAGCTATTTCTTTAAGAACTATATAGGCTGTGAAAACGCACTTTCTTTCCCCCAAAGAGCTGGGAATTTATGAAGTTATGGCAATGAACTGCAGCATGCTGGGACAATTATTTAACTCCATTTTTTTTGGTAATATTGTCAAATGTCTCTGTGGATTCTGACAGAGATTTCTCTTTGTTTTGTTATTCTTTTGGTTGTCAGTTTCATTTTAACGAGTGTAACTAGTAACATTTTATTCTTTGGATTTTGTATAATTACAGTACATGATTGTGTATTGTGACATGAATGCTGTCAAAATGACATTGATGGCATTGTGAAACCTGTTACTTTGTGTCACTTCCTGATAAATAAGAGGTGATGACATGGATATACAACAGAAAACACTCTGAGTTGAAAGTAAGCACAAACTGGCTGCTTCCCCGTGGCAACTGTGGCTGTTGTAAGCCTCCATGTGTGTGCTTTCAGAAGGCTTTGCTCCTCTTCGTGCACCTGACACTGCCCCTTCCCCTGGCTTCCCTCCATCCCTGATCATCTTCATGAAGCCACAGATAGAAGATCAGCTTAATATTTTATCAGTGACCTCAGTGATGGTGAAGGATGCCAAATGAACAGCTCTGCACCCCACCGTCTCTCGTCACTGAGAAGGCTTGGCCATGGCAGACCTTGGCAGAGTTTCTTGCGAGATCTGGCCAGTGAGTCTCAGTTTCACCTTGCAGGGTGAATGGCAGAGGATGCCCATACCCTGCAGGTTAACAGCTTGGGCTCCTCAGGGATTGTCAGTTCCTACTCACCTTCCTGCTCCCACCTCCTCCTCTTCTTCTCACCCCCCACTCCTTTATTTCCCTTTTTGGACATTTTAATAACATATCGCACCACGCTCAGGAACAAACATGGTTAATGAAAGGTGGCAAAGGGATGTGTGACATTCTTAGATTTTCACACATGGACAGTCAGGAGTGAAATGTGCAACCTTGGTAGAGCTGATACAATGTATGGTAAGCTGAAATACATTTCCAACACTGCAGCTCAGAGCGTACAGAAGTCTTGGAGCCTGGAACATTGCTTCCTATGAAACAAAGCACTTCATAAATATTTTATGTTTTTCTTGAGCACCCCATCAAGGTAGGGATCGAATAGTGCCCGATCAATTTTCCCAAAAGGAAGGAGGAAGTATCCAGAGTTTAGACTGAAGGCTCATAGTCAAAACTACAGGAAGGTCACACTGTTCACTGGACCACTGTTGCTCCTCAGTTTGTAGAGCTTATGATGGAAAAGGCATCAGTCTATCAAAATACTTGATTAATCCCGATAATGACTTTGGAATTATCTCTCCTGGGTCTCAGTTAATAAACTGAAGAATGACCTAATCATAGCTAGAAACAGGTATAAGAAGTATCGGGTATGATAATTGACCCAAAGGTGCTTTGTGTCTTGTTCTGTCGTGTATGTTCCATAAAGCTACTCTAACCAGTTCTGTTTCCACACTAGGACCCAACTTTCAGCATTCAGGAGGAGAGGGTTCCAGAGCCTCTGCATTATTAATTAGGTTTTTAAAATTCATTTGAGTAGTGCTTTGTTCCAAAAGAACACAGGGCCCTTAGCGCATGCGTTCACAATAGCCTGTATGGCACACAAAAAGATCTAAAAACTTGAGCATTACAAAACATTTCACTTTGAGTGCTATTTTTTCTTTTTGAGACAGAGTCTCTCTCTGTTGCCCAGGCTGGGGTGTAATGGCACAATGGCGTGATCTTGGCTTGCTGCAGCTTCCACCTCCCGAGTTCAAGTGATTCTTCTGCCTCAGCCTCCTGAGTAGCTGAGATTACAGGTGCGCACCACAACGCCCAGCTAAATTTTTGTATTTTTAGTAGAAACGGGGTTTCACCATGTTGGCCTGGCTGGTCTCAAACTCCTGACCTCAGATGACCCACCCACCTCGGCCTCCCAAAGTGCTGGAATTACAGGTCTGAGCTACCATGCCAGGCCTTGAGTGCTATTGAGATCAAATTCCTTGGCTGCAAAAGATAATTTATGAAGTTAATGGAGAAACTAGCATTAGAATCTAATTAATAAATGTAATAGTTGACACCATGATATCCATTACTTCATATGATGATTTTATCTAACTTGAAAAGAAAAGAGGGATGGATGACAGCATTTTTTGGAAAAGCATTTTAATTCAGGGTCTACAATTTCCCACTGTAAAGACAACATTGCCTCCAAAATGTAAAATTAGAAAAGTTACTACTTTTTTTTTAAATGTCAGATTTTATAATGTATCTCCTTTCCTAAAAACTGTTCCTACTCCCAAAAAGGTGACACAGCTCTCAAAGGAGGCTGTGGTGTCAACAGGCAAAGCAGGATCAGGGGCTTTGTTTTTGAATTTTTTGCAGGCCACTTGATAGCTGCTTGCTAGAGTATTGGTTCTTAGCCAAGGAGTTAAAGTTACTGAGTCCAATCTCTATGAGCCAAAATTCTCCCTGCTTTCTAGCAAGGAGGCCTTCCTTTACACCTCAGGAAATGTCTGATGTAATGTGCTTCAAATAGCTGGCTTGCATCCTAGCTCACAGATCTCTAGTCTGGTACTTGGCACAGGGATGAAGTCCAAGAGCCATGCCCATCATTGAATATAACATTCACTTTGGCCAAAGGGGTTATAAAGCAACAAAATATAACCTGCAAAACCTGCAAACTTCTGCCCCTGATTTTTCATAGCCTCATTTGGAACCATTTGAAGGAAGTTTCAGCTGTGACATCTCTGACCCCTGGCCTTCCAGAAGAGTAAGATCTTTGCTTTTAGTTTTTTCTGGTGATTATCACAAGGCCTTTTCCTGGTGGGTCACTGGATTAAAGATGGAGTATAAGGTTTAGCTCTGGGAGTTGCATTAGAGGAGGAACATGAACAGACTGAAGGCTGTCCAGACATGGTCACCAGATCCACTGAAATGTGGGAAAATAACAGGTTATGTTAACAGAACCTGGGAAAACGGGGGCTATTAAATCTGGAGTAAAGGAAGTCATTTATTGAATCATTCAGTCAACAAACATGTGTTTATCTAATCATATTGGAGGAATCAATCAATCCATCCATCCAAGATTTCTTGACCACTTGCAATATGCTAGGCCCTGTGGTAAGCAAAAATATGACGACTTTTAAAAATAGGCTGTATAATCAGTTTTAATACTGTTGTTGGAAGGTTCAAGAAAGCCTTAGTCAAGTCTTTTTCAACATTTTTACTTATATCTTCCACAACTTTGTCAATATATCTTCCGGACATACCCACCAGCCATCATATTTAATGATGTTAAATATTTTCCCCAATGGCTTATATAACAGAAACAACAAATATTCATTGTTTTGGTTACTCATAAACCACTAGAAACCTGACATGATCGCTTTTGCTTGATAAGAATCATCAGACTAGTCCTGCACTCCTACTCATAACAAGACTCTCCTCAACCATATTCCTGGTGGATGGCTAAGTCTTTTCTACTGAACACTTTCAGAGGGAGGAATCGCTCCTAAGGTAACAAAGCATTTTTTCTTTTGTTTACACATCCAAGGACCTTACTGACATTAAGAATGTATGAGTCTGTGCCCCCCATGGGCATGGAAATCTACTTCCCCATCTTGGGAAAAAAAAAAAAAAACAGGTTCTGCGACTGCTTTGAATACCGGACTGGCTTCTCACTTGGCAGCAAAGGAGATGGCACTTATACCTGACTCAGAGAGCAATGGGAGTTTCTTTCTAATGTGTTAATCCCTTTATGTTCATATCCTCAACTTCAAAACATCATTAGGAGGTGATAATACTCATTTACCAGGTGACGAAGTTGAGAGACAATAAGGTGAAGAGGCAGTGTAGTTAAATTACAACTACAGGGTTAGAAAGTGGCAGAAGCAGGATTCCAAGCCAGCTCTGCCCAGCCCTAAACCTTTTCCCTCATGACTTCATGCTGTTTCTCGTTCCTACTTGGCATGGATAAAGTGCAGTAGGACGGAATTAATAGCTTCATCTCCAGGTAATGTGTTTAATACAGAGGGGAGGCATTCAAGTTGAGAAATGGTAAATCCCTAATCTTCTAAGAAAATCATTGATTTATTGAACCTTTCATGCCAGGCACCGTAGAAGGGGGTATGGCTATGAAGATGGATGCAACGAGATTCTTGCTTCTAGTTTACATTCTAGTAGGGGAAATCAGAAGTAAAAATAAGGGCAACAAAGTGTAACAGACACCATGATAGAAACAAAAAGCATCCAATGTAGGTCCAAGGGAAGGACAGGTGATTTTTTTTTTTTCTGGAAGGGTCAGGAAACACTATACTACTATATTAAAGGACTAATAACTATAGGGCCACATTAAGCAATACTAAAGAGGAACACTCATTGCTCATTCAGCAAACATGAAGCACCCGTGTGCATCAGTCACTGGGGCCCATATGGATGACCACTCCTCCCACCCTGCCTCCTGAACCTGTTCTTCTTGGCACCTTCCAAAGGGACCATTTCTCTTAAGATGTCCACGAATAGCTCCAGCTCATGTATCACTCAGCAGAATCCACTGGATTTACTCTTACTGCAAACCTAACAGAGCATATTGGGACTACTTTTCAAGACCCTTTGCAGAGTTCTGGCCAATGGAAGGTGTGCTTCCTGGGACTCTGGACCATGAAAATTAACCAGGAGTGGCCGGGCATGGTGATTCACGCCTGTAATCCCAGCATTTTGGGAGGCCAAGACGGGCAGATCACGAAGTCAGGAGATGGAGACCATCCCGACTAACACAGTGTAACCCCATTTCTACTAAAAATACAAAAAAAAATTAGCCAGGTGTGGTGGCGGGCACCTGTAGTCCCAGCTACTTGGGAGGCTGAGGCAGGAGAATGGCATGAACCTGGGAGGCAGAGCTTGCAGTGGGACAAGATTGCGCCACTGCACTCCAACCTGGGCGACAGAAAAACAACAACAACAACAACAACAACAACAAAGAAAGAAAGAAAAGAAAATTATGCAGGAGCAACTTTCCATTCCACCCTCCCCTACCCACGTCTTTCTCCTCTCTCTCTCTCTCTCTCTCTCTCTCTCTCTGTCTCTCGGGGTGTGTGTGTGTATGCCTCTTTCTCTCTTTCCCTCCCCTCTACCCCAACACAGATGGCAGTGCCACAGGTAGGAGGACCCTGGGTCCCTGAATCACTACTTGGGGAGGGCATATCTGGCAGCATTGGTCCATTATGTGATCAAGAAATAGATTTCTATTGCGTTGTCAATGAGGCTCAGTGATTGCCAGTTACAGCAATCAACCTGCCCTTAACTAATATGGCAGCACAAGGATAACCTTTACAACGACGTTCCATCTAAGTTACAACAGGAAGTTTTCAGAGCAATGGTGTGCGACTGCCCGGTAAAATTCCCAGAAGACAGTTAAAGATGAAGCAGTGCAGAGCAAAGTAAACCCACAATGCCAAACAAGGGTTCAGGAAAGGCCACAGAGCAATAATGGTTCCTTTAATAAATAAACTTTTTAATGGAAATATATGAATTCTTCTTTATAAGTTGTTTCCCTCCAAGTTAGATTTCTCCTGATCTTTTGGTTGTCACTGCTTTTCACACCCCATCATAAGACCATGACTCAGGACACCCACTAGAATTTCTTACCCTTACACTAGGCCACTGCCTCTGAATCAGACTCCTGGATTCCTATTAACAATATACCCCAGAGTGGTTTCCCATCAACAAAAGCTCACACATACAGGAGCCCATGAGGCTTGGCGTGTGGAGCGATGCTGGGAAACCCAGTCCTTTGCTTTTTGTGTGTGTCCTGGTGCGTTCCAGAGCCATGGTCACAGTTCAAAGCCAGCTGACACAAAATATTTTTGTTCAGTTCTAAGAACACCAAAATGTCCAAAGAGCAGTTTAAACTAGAAAAAGTTAACTGTAACCACTAAATCCTTTATAAATATAAAACAGGATGGTCTTAGAAAGGTTCCTTCATGTCCAAAACCAAATTAGATCATATTGTCCCTTAACCAATGAACTTGGGAAACAGCACAGGATGGGGTCCAGCAGGACAGCAGAGCAGAGGGGCTTAGAATAAGGGACTGTGGATGAAGAGAGGCTTGAGCTAAGTTTCTGCTCCTGACTACATATAACTCAGTCGTCTAATCTATGAAATGACATCGTGATGGTAGCTCTCACATAGGGAGTCTTAGTCAGGGCTGTTGTAACAAAGCACCATAAACTAGGTGACTTAAACATTTATTACAGTTCTGGAGGCAGTAAGTCCAAGATCAAGATGCCAGCATGGTGGGTCCTGGTGACAGCCCTCTTCTGAGTAGAGGACAGCTGCCTTCTTGTTGTATGCTCACATGGCAGACACAAGGCAAGCGAGCTCTCTGGGGTCCCTTTTATCAGGGCACTGATCCCATTCATGAAGCTTCCACCTTTATGATATAATTACTTCCCAAAGGCCCCACCTTCTAATATCATTACATTAGGGGTTAGGATTCAACGTACGAATTCTGGGGGGACAAATTCAGTCCATCGCATAGGACATCAGAAGATAACGTGTGTAAGAATCTGAAAACAATACCAGGAATAGTTCAGTACATTACTTGCCACCTTGTTGCAAGTCAATGTCCCACAGTCTCTAAGGGCCATCCTGATAGTCTTCAGCAGACTTGGTAAGAGCATCTGAAGCTGGTATCTGGCCTAGGCTAACTGGATTTTTCCATGGTGACACCTGAACCCCCTCCCCTGGCACCTACCCTCAGAGTCACAGACCTTGGAATATAAAAGAGGAATATAAAAGAGGTAAAATGTGGATGACCTTGTGTCATAGGCATGTGATGCAAAAGCGGAAGCTAGTTTTCCAGATAAGAGTCCTGATTTCCCAGGCCTGACTTTCCAATTCTCTACCAGCAAATGTATCACCAATGTGTGTGTTTTATGTCCAGTGCATGTAATCTATGCTAGCGGGTTTCCCAGAAAAGCAATGTCAGCACCTAATTTACATTCCATGAAGATGTCTGCAGCTGTACAGATAATCTGCACAAATCCCTTGCACTAAAACTATGTCTAGAAAGCTGACTAATTCTAAGACAAGACAGTCAATGTGGACAAACCTTAATATGTACGTACGCCTGGGTCAAGTTAAGAAGAGATGCTTGGAGTGAACAGACACCGCTTGTGAACACCACTTAATCCCTCTGTGAACTGGTTTCCTTGTTTGTTAATGGCAATAATAAGAGTCTCCTCCACAGGGTTGTGCTGAGGATTAAATGTAAAGCCCTTGGCATGGTGCCTGGTGGTCTGGGGGTGCAGAGTGGCATAACTGAGAAAGTATAGTCTGTAGAGGCACAGAACTCTGTGCTCTTATGCTCACTAGCAGTGTGGGCTTGAGAAGTCACCTACTATTTCTCAGCCTAAGTGTCCCCACAATAAAGAAGTAATACCTATGTTTTAGAGTTGTGGTAAAACTTACAACTGGTTGTGTAAAGCACCGGCCAAAAGCCTGGCACAGTCAGCATAGCAAAAATGCAGTATGATTCTTCAGATTTCCAAATCTCTCCCTCTCTCAGTGCATTTAGGTCACCAAACCCACCTACTCCCCTCAGTACCAAGACATCTACAGCGTGAGTGTGCCCCTTTGATTCCTCAGTCCCACATAGGCGCCCTTATCATGAGCACGCCCGCCCACAAGGTCAGCTCCCAGAGCAGCGGTAACAACCCAACCTGTTAAGTGCTGCCACACTTGGAGTCAGCAGCTCCCGTAAGAGGCAGAAAGTTTGGCCAGGCGCCGTGGCCCATGCCTGTAATCCCAGCACTTTGGGAGGCCAAGGCCAGCAGATTACTTGAGGTCAGGAGTTCAACCCCAGACTAGCCTGGCCAATATGGTGAAACCCCGTCTCTACTAAAAATATATGTTTAAAAAAATTAGCTGGGCATGGTGGCCTGCGCCTGCAGTCCCAACTACTTGGGAGGCTGAGGCAGGATAATCGTTTGAACCCAGGAGGCAGAGGTTGCAGTGAGCTGAGATCACGCCACTGCACTCCAGCCTGGGTGACAGAGCAAACTCCGTATCGGAAAAAAAAAAAAGAGGCAGAGGTTTTGTCTGCACGTACATGTCACATATTGGGGTGGGATACTCAGTTGGAAAAATACTAAAAGAATTTGGAAGCATCCAGGCAATTTCAGATATCTGTTTTAATTTGCATTCTGTAAATCCACTGCATTGTCACCAAGGTATAATGTCACAATAGTCATTTTCTCATTTTTTTTCCATTTGCTGCAATGCAAATGAAACAAATTACCCAAACTTCCAAATTCCATCCTATAATAAGATTAGTTTTGGAGATGAGGCAATAAACTAACTTCCCTGTGCTGTTTTCCTAATAAAAAATGCGCTCTTACTTATATACTGCAAGATACTAGGTTGCTACAGGCTAGTAACACCCATGACCTGCTTACCTTGCAAAGAGCTGTATTTTGTGTGTGTATGAGACAGAGTCTCGCTCTGTCACCCAGGCTGGAGTTCAGTGGCGCAATCTCAGGAGAGCTGTATTTTGTGAGCTAGAAACAGTTCATGGCACCTGTCTTAGCCTCTTTTAGGCTGTGTTCCAGTAGCTCTGCTGCTTTGGTGCCTTCACTAGTGAAAGACCAATCCTTGTCCCACATGCCTCCTAAGAGCTGGAGAGGACACTGTCGTGCTTACCACACCACAGATTAACTTGAAGCAAATGTGTATGTACTCCTAGTTTGGGCCTGGCTATTATGGGCAGGGTTGAGACTAAGATCCACTAATTTTTGCCCTGATCTATTGATATTTTTGTGTAACGTCTACACCAAAGCATAAATGTGGACCTATGAGAGAATGTCCAAAGGTAATTTTTCTATCTAAACAAAATAGTGCTTTGAGGAGGTGGTCAGTCATTTGAAATTCCCCATAGATACAAATGACCTTTGCAACTGACAATTATATCTCCTAGTTCAACTGCTGCCTGGAACAACCAGTGTCCAGAGTCCACCTTCATGTGCACCTACAAGGGCCTTCATGGGACCTGGATTTCCAAGGTCCAGAGATTTCCAAATAAAGCTCCAGACTCCTCTCTGCAGCTTCAGTGCCGATTTTACCTGTGTTATATAAAGGCATACTATATACAATTTCATTGTTTAAAAAAGTGCTTTTTCTGCTTAAATTGTTGTATACACCGACCTACATAATACATGAGAGAATAAAAGGTTTGCATGGTACACAGAAGTCCAAGAAATTGAGTCAAAATTTAGTTGTCCGCTTTGTAATCTTTTACAAGCTACTTAACTAATCTGAGTTTCCATTTCTTCTCTTATAAAGTGGGATATATGTGAAAGTGCTCAGCACACATGAATTCAGTTCCTGTTTCCCTTTCCTTAGAATAGACGGGAGAGCAGAAGGCCTTGGCATATGATACCGGTTCAGAGTAAGAAACAATGAAACAGGACAGACTCCGAAAGATCTAGAGATTTCAATTTCTCGCCAGTTTGTGTGTGTGTGCGTGTGTGCGTGTGTGCGCGCGTCTGTGTGTGTGTGTTCATGCATGTGTGCTTTATTCCATTTTTCCATGGGCTGAAAGGGCCTTCATTTCATTTTTGGAGTAAACAGGAATGATTGAACATGGGGAAATTATATTCTATTCCATATGCAGGGCTTTCCCACCCAAGGCAGCCCAGAAATGGAGCAGGAATTGGGCCAACTGCCTGGGATTACAGTCAGGAAGGAAAGAGCCGTGAGAGCTGCCTGGACCAGGACCATCTGGGCCCCGCAGCAGTCCTGGCTCATCGCCCACCTCCTTCCAGCACCAAGCTCAAGGTGATGTGCCCAAAGCTCTTTCGAAGGCATTTCAACTGTTAAGACAACCCAGTTCATACAGAAATCCACGTTCAGGACCTTAGTTCTCTCAGAGCGTGTAATAGCCACCCCCTCCTCCAATTCAGCTTCACGTTTAATTGTGTAGTTCTTAGTAATTCTGTCTTATCAGAATTATGCTAACTTTTCATTTTTTAACCTTTCTTTCACAAATGTGACGAGATAAATCTGAACATTTGGGTATTAGAAGCTATTTCTTCTGCTAAGTGTGCCCCCCACTCAAAACAAAAACAACAAAAACAAAAAACAACTGAGCATTTCCCGAAAAACTGTTCTCAGAACACTGGCTTCTTTTTCTGTCCTCAACTGAGGATGGAAAGGAACAAAGAGACAAGCAAAGGGGCTGTGAGATGATGTGGGAGCAGGTCTTTAAAATGTAGGAGAAAAGAAGGGATTGGGGAACCAAGATGATGGAGAGAGAATGGGTGGGGAAAAAGAAACATGTCATTCAAACTGAAATTCCTATATAGAACCCAGAACTGCTGAGAATGCAACCTTTCTCTGGAAGTCACTTGCAGCAACCATGACTTTATAAGTATTTTATGCTTTATTTTAGTTTTTTAAATAAGTATGCAAGAGAAAGCTGGTATTATAGAATGATAAAATGTTTTCCTTTCCCAATCCGTTCCTAAGGGCCCTTTGTACAACCCTACGAACATCTTTCATCCTAGTTACGAAGTTAAGGTCATGCCCTTTGGGAAAAACTAAGTGCCACAGCACAAAATTACAGTCTCTGGGAAGTCAGCGCTGCTAGTTGTAGGATGTAATTTTGTCCTAAGAAATCAGTAAAACTAGATTCAGGGATAAATAAGGCAAACTGCAATGGTTCTTTAGATTGTCTATTCCTTGATGGCAGAGACCCTGTCCAGGTTTCTCCTTGAATATCCAATTCTAAAAGTAAACACGTGCTAAATGTTTGTTGAATGAACATTGTCTCCTGCTTAGAAAAACCAGTCTTCATATAAACTCCTTTATGGACTGTCTACAATTTTCTAATGTTGTTCCACCTTCCTTATGCAAGCATTGAGAAGAAAGTGAGGAGACTCAGACCTGGTGAGATCTCCACCCAACCCCTAGTGCAACCTTTATAAAGTTAATTTTCGGAAACAAGTGAATCCCATATTTCCTATACATTTTCTTAGAGAAAAGTGTGAAAAGAAGAGTTTTAAGTGATTAGAAGAACTCCCACATTAGCTTCCTATGACCCAGTGCCTATTAAGGAGAGGGAAAGAGATAAAATCTATTGGTCCCCTTTGATAAGCAGTACAAGACTGTCATATCTGGGATAAGGAAAACTTGCCAGCTCTCCACTGGTGGACAGTTCTGCAACCTCAGATCAGCATGCTAAAATTCAAGCAGAGCAAGATAGTCCCACTGAACTGAAGAGGCAAAGACCAGAATTCAGTTCAGCTGAAGTGCCTGAAATTTCTCAAAAGTGGCACAAGGGTGTAGGGATTTGTGCAGAGTGGCCACAGAAAGCTGTAAGTGAATCTACCTCCCATCCTTAGCATAGGCAACATCACCCAAGGCCTACCAGTGACTGCTACAAGGCTGAGAGTAGACTAGAGCTACCAGGGTAGTTGTGCAAGGGACATTAGCAGTCCAGCTCAGCAAAAGTGAGATTTGTTTGGCACCTTTTAACAACCTGGGATGTAAATTCAGCTAAGATTAAAAATATCCTGGGCATTCATCCAAAATGCAAAAAGGACCTTAGAACTAAGGAGCCTAGAGTAAAAACTGGTCTTCTCAGGTACAAACAAAGCCTAGAACTATGCCCTGACAAGATTTGCAAAGGAGAGTTTTTAGATCAAGTTCCACTAAGTTAGAGGCTCTTGCAAAAAACATTTTGCTTCCCATAATTCATTCTAACAAAGCATAAAACCAAGCCTATACAATTCTAAAGTGATCAGCCGGCATTGAACTCCCTGCTAGAACAAAAACAAACATTCCTCAAGGAAAGATAACATAGTCTAGGATATCTGAAACATACCATCTGCAATGTCAAATATATAATAAAAAATTAGGACACACACAAAGAAACAGGACAATAGGACCAATGTTAGCGGGGAAAGCAATGAACAGAAAGTGAGCATGAGAAGGCTCAAATGTTAAACTCAGCAGATGAAGATTGTGAAATAGCCTTTGTGCATTATGGAAATAAAAGTGTGTTCAAAGAATTAAGGGAAATATATTATTTTATGAGTAAACAAATAGTCTTAGCAGAGAAATGGAAGTTATATAAACCAACTAAATGTAAATTCTAGAACTTACACAATAATTGAAATGAAAAATTTTCTTGATTGGCTCAATAGAAAAGAGAAGATCACAGATTTTAAAAAAAGAGCTGGTGAATCTGAATATTGAGAGAAATTTTAGTATCTAAATAATAGGGAACATAGTATTTTAAAAATTAACAGAGATTCAGAGATCTTGGGGAATGATATAAAACAGCCTAATATATATGTATATAATAGGAGGCTTAGGAGAGAAAAAAAGAGGAGAAAAAATATCAGAGGAATATGCCTTCTAATGATGAGAAAGCATTGATTCATACATCCGGAAACTCACTGAATCCTGAATAGGCAAACTACCAAGAAAACCACATCAACTTGATAATCAAGCTGTTGAAAATGAAAGATACCAAAAAGAACCTTGAAAAGAGCCAAAGGGAAAAACATGAAAGATGGCTGTCACGTCATCAGGAACAATGAAACCCAAAAATCAATGAAATGACATTTTTAAAGTGCCAGAGTTAAAAATGGTAACCTAGAATTTTGTATTTGTATACAGTGAAAATATGCTTTAAAAAGCAAGGTGAAACTGCTCCCAGTTTTGGCCAAGGTGAAGTCAGAGGGACTAGATTTACCCTCCAGTCTGAAATAATTGAAGAAAACAAAATACATGAAAGGGCAGCTTTCAAGATATTGAACACTAGACGATGAATGCCAGTGATTACAGAAAGATAAAAAATGCATGAGGAAATCCTACAATTGTTCCCAGCTTTCTGCCTAAAGATTGTTTCTGGCTGGGTGCAGTGGCTCACGCCTATAATCCTAACACTTTGGGAGGTCAAGGCAGGAGGATCGCTTGAAGCCAGGTGTTTAAGACTAGTGAGACCCTGACTCTTAAAAAAAAAAAAAATACACACAAAACAAAAAGATTGTTTCCAACCTATAGTGCAGGGAGCCCATGAGGACTCCAGATCCCTTGAGTAGGGAAGACAAAGTTGATAGTGTGAGAAGGACAAGGGAACTAAAGTTCACAGGACAGTGTGGCAGAGAGGAGAGAACTATCCAAAGAGAGAGCTGCAAAGATCTTTACAGGTTCCCCATAGATTCTTCAAGTTAGTATTGATAAGGGCATACATAGGAGAAAATTGCCCAAGGCTGAGAAAAGAACCACCTGAAAGAATTAGAAGGAACAATTTCCAGAGTCTGACACAGGACCAGAAATAGTTCTCATTCCCACCAGACAAAATGAAAAACATTATAATTCATGGAACAATACGTGGAATATTCAGAAGGGATTTGACTTAATGGTGGGATAAAATTAGCCCTTGTATAAATACTGCTTTGGTTTAACCTAACAAAGCTTAAAAGCCAGATCAGAAAGGATCAAACTATTTCCAAGTAACTTAATAGTATCCCAAAACATATCTCAATAATAGTTTATAAAGATAAAAAGTGTGCAACACATGATAAGATAAAATTCCCAATGTCTGACATCAAATTAAAAATTATATGTCATGCAGAGAAATGAGACCTATAGTGAAGGCAACAAAATCAATTAAAATCAAGCTAGAAGCTACAAAGATGATAGAATAAACAAGGATATTAGGAGAGTTTTTTTTCAATTTTTCTATTATGGTAAAATACACACAGAATTCACCATCTTTAACATGTTTACATGTATGATTCAATGGCATTAAATACATTCATGTTATGCAGTCATATCATTGCTGTTCATCTCCAAAACACTTTTCATCTTGGTAAATGAAAACTCTATACCAGTTAAACAGTAACTGTGGATATTAGTCCCTTAACAGATATACAACTTGGAAGCATTTTCTCCCAATACGTTGGCTGCCATTTTTGCTCTGTTGATAGTGTATTTTCATGCACAACTAAAAAAAAAATTAATGAACTCCTATTTTCTATTTTTTCCTTATATTTTCTCTGTTTTTGGTATAATATCCAAGAAACAATTGCCAAATTCAATGTTGCAAACTTTTGCCCTATGTTTTCTTCTAAGAGTTTCATAGTTTTAGGTCTTACATTTAGGTCACGGATCCATTCAAGTTAAATTTTGTTAGGTAACGCCCCGACTTCATTCTTCTGTATGTGAATACCTAGTATTTCCAGCACTGTTTGTTGAAAAGACTGTTTTCTCCCCCATTGACTGGTCTTGGTACCCCTGTGAAAACTCATTTGACTATAGAGGCAAGGGTTTATTTCTGGACTCTATTCTATTTCATTGGTCTATATGTCTTTTTTTTTTTTTCAAGTTTTGTTTTAGATTTGGGGGTACATGTGCAGATTTGTTACAAAGGTATATCACGTGATGTTGAGGTTTGGGGTGTGAACACGCCCATCACCCAGATAGTACCCCATAGGTAGCAAAGTACCCCATAAGTAGCTTTTTCAGCCTTGCCTCTACCTCTGTCCCTCCCTGCTTTTGGAGTCCCCAGTGTCTACTGTTCCCATCTTTATGTCCATGAGTACCCAGTGTTTAGCTCCAACTTATGACTGAGAACATGTAATAATTGTTTTTCCATGTCTGCATTAATTCACTTAGGATAATGGCCTCCAGTGCCATCATGCTGCTGCAAAGAACATGATTTCATTCTTTTTATGGCTGCGTAGTATTCCATGGTGTACATTTTCCACATTTTCCTTATACAATCTATTGTTGATGGGCACTGAAGTTAATTCCGTGTCTTTGCTATAGTGAATAGTGCTACTATGAATATGCAAGTGTATGTCTTTTTGGTAAAATGATTTGTTTTCCGCTCTTATTGCCCAAGCTGGAGTACAATGGCGTGGGCTCGGCTCACCACAACCTCCGCCTCCTGGGTTCAAGTGATTCTCAGCCTCCCGAGTAGCTGGGATTACAGGCATGCGCCGCCACGCCCAGCTAATTTTGTATTTTTAGTAGAGATGGGGTTTCTCCATGTTGGTCAGACTGAACTCGAACGCCCAGCCTCAGGTGATCTGCCCACCTCCGCCTCCCAAAGTGCTCGGATTACAGGCGTGAGCCACTGCGCCTGGCCAATTTGTTTTCTTTTGGATATATACCCAGTAATGGAATTGCTAGGTCAAATGACAGTTCTGTTTTAGGTTCTTTGAGAAATCTGCGAACTGCTTTCCACAGTGGCCGAACTAATTTACATTCCCATCAGCGATGTGTATGTGTTCCCTTTTCTCTATAGTTTCACCATCTGTTTTTTGAGTTTTTAATAATAGCCATTCTGACTGTGAGATGGTCTCTCATTGTTATTTTGATTTGCATTCCTCTGATCACTAGTAATGATGAGCATTTTTTCATATGTTTACAGGCTGCTTACACATCTTCTTTCCAGAAGTGTCTGTTCATGACCTTTGCCTACTTTTTTTTTTTTTTCCTGAGATGGAGTTTTGCTCTTGTTGCCCAGGCTGGAGTGCAATGGCATGATCTCGGCTCTGTGCAACCTCCACTTACCAGGTTCAAGAGATTCTCCTGCCTCATCCTCCTGAGTAGCTGGGATTATAGGCATGCATCACTATGCCTGGCTAATTTTGTATTTTTAGTAGAGACAGGGTTTCATCATGTTGGTCATGCTAGTCTTGAACTCCTGACCTCAGGTGATCCACCCACCTCAGTCTCCCAAAGTGCTGGGATTACAGGCATGAGCCACCACACCTGGCCCTTTGCCTACTTTTGAAAGTACTTATTTGTTTTTCACTTGTTGATTTGCTTAAGTTCCTTATAAATTCTGGATATTAGACCTTTGTTAGATGCATAGTTTGCAAATATTTTCCCTCATTCTGTAGGTTGTCTGTCTACTCTGTTGATAGTTTCTTTTGCTGTGTAGAAGCTCTTTAGTTTAATTAGATCCTACTTGTCCTTTTGTTGTTGTTGTTGTAATAGCAATAAATTCTTTGCCAAGACCAGTGTCAAGAGGGCATTTCCTAGGTTTTCTAGGATTTTTATAGCTTGAGGCTTTACCTTTAAGTCTTTAATCCATCTTGAGTTAATTTTTGTGTGTGGTAATAGGTAGGGGTCTAGTTTCATTCTTCTGGATATGGCTAGCCAGTCATCCCAGCACCATTTATTGAATAGGGAGTCCTTTTCCCCCTGTTTATTTTTGAAAACTTTGTCAAAGATAAGATAATTGTAGGTAGGCAACTTTATTTCTGGGTTATCTATTCTTCTTCATTGATCTATGTGTCTGCTTCTGTACCAGTATCATGTGGGCTTGAAGTATAGTTTGAAGTTAGATAATATAATCCTTTTTACTTAAGGTTGCTTTTGGTGTTCAGGTTTCTTTTTGGTTCCATATGAATTTTAGAGTAGTTTTTTTCTAATTCTGTGAAAAATAACAATGGTAGTTTGATAGGAACAGAATTGACTTTATAGATTGTTTTAGGTAATATGGCCATTTTCACAATATTGATTCTTCCAATCTATGAGCAGGGAATGTTTTTCCTATTGTTTGTGTCATCTATGATTTCTTTCACCAATGGTTTGCAGTTCTCCTTGTAGAGATATTTTACCTCCCTGGTTAGCCGAATTTCTAAGTATTTGTATGTGTATGTGGCTCAGCTTGAATGTTATTGGTGTGTAGATATGCTACTGAGTTTTGTACATTGATGTCATATCCTAAAACTTTACTGAAGCCTTTCAGTTTTAGGAGGATTTTGGCAAAGTCGTTAGGGTTTTTCTTAGGGATAGAACCATATCAAGAGTGAAGAGAGATAGATTGACTTTTTTTTTTTTTTTCTATTTGGATTCATTTTATGTCTTTCTCTTGCCTGATTGCTCTGCCAAGGACTTCCAGTACTATGTTGAATAGGAGTGGAGAAACTGGGTATCCCTGTCTTGTTCGAATTCTCAAGGGGAATGCTTTCAGTTTTTGCTGGCTTAGTATGATGCCAACTATGGGTTTGACATAGATGGTTTTTATTATTTTGAGGTATATTCCATCGATGCCTGGTTTGTTGAAGGTTTTTTAATCATGAAGAGATGTTAGATTTTATCAAAATCATTTTCCACGCCTGTTGAGATGATCACATAGTCTTTGTTTTTAATTCTGTTTATGTGGTGAATCCCATTTATTGATTTGCATATGTACATTGAGCCAACCTTGCATCCTAAGAATAAGGCCTCCCTGATTGTGATAAATTAACTTTCTCATGTGCTGATGGATTCAATTTACTAGAATTTTGTTAAGGATTTTTTGAATCTGTATTCGTAGGGAATATTGGCCTTTAGTTTTCATATTTAATTGAGCCTTTGCCAGATTTTGGCATCAGGATGATGCTGGCTTCATAGAATGAGTTAGGGAGGAGTCACTCCTCCTTAATTTTTTGGAATAGTTTCAGTAGGATTCATACCAGCCCATTGGTATGTCTGGCAAAATTCAGCTATGAATTCCTCTGGTCCAGGGCTTTTTTTGGTTGGTAGATTTTTTTATTACTGATTCAATTTTGGAACTCATGACTGGTATGCTGAGGTTTTCAATTTCTTCCTGATGCAATCTTGAGAGGTTGTGTGTTTCCTGGAATTTACCCATTTCTTCTAGATTTTCTGGTTTGTGTGTGTAGAGTTTTTCATAATAGTCTCTGAGGATTTTTTGTATCTCTGTGGGATTGATTGTAATGTCACCTTTGTCATTTCTGATCGTGCTTATTTGGATCTTTGTTTTTCTTTGTTAATCTAGCTAGTGGTCTATCAATCTTATTTATCTTTTCAAAAAACCAACTTTCAGTTTCATTGATCCTTTGTATGGATTTTTGAGTCTCAATTTGATTTAGTTCTGCTTGGACTTTAATTTTTTTTTTTTTTGCTTGCTTTATTTTGTTCATGTTTTTCTAGTTCCTTTAGATGTGGTGTTATATCATTAATTTGAGAACTTTCTAACTTTTTGAGATAGGTGTTTGGCACTATAAACTTTCCTGGTAATAACACTGCTTTTGCTACCTCCCAGAAATTTTGGTGTTTTCTCTGTTTTTATTTATTTCAAATTTTTTTTTAATTTCTGGATTAACTTTGTTGTGTATCCAAAAGTAATTCAGGAGCTAGTTATATAATTTCCATGTAATTGTAAGGTTTTGAGAGATTTTGGTATTGATTTCTATGTTTATTCCACTGCAGTCCAAGAGTATGGTTGGTATGATTTTAACATTTTTAAAATTTATTGAGATTTGCTTTATGGCTGAGCAAGTGATCAGTCTTAGAGTATGTTCCATGTGCTGATGAGAAGAATGTATACTCTGTGTTAACGGGTACAGTGTTCTGTAGATGACTATCAGGTCTAATCGATCAAGTGTTGAATTTAAGTTGGAATTTCTTTGTTACTTTTCTGCCTTGATGGTCTGTCTAATGCTGTCAGTGGGGTGTTGAAGTCTCTTACTATTATTGTGTGGCTGTCTATATCTTCTCATACATTTAAAGGTACCTGTTTCATGAGCCTGGGTTCTCCAATGTTGGTTGTGTATATATTTAGAATAGTTAAGTCTTGTTGAATGAACACTTTTTTATTATATAATGACTTTCTTTGTCCTGTTTAACTGTTGTTTGCTTAATGTCTGCTTTGTCTGATATAGGAATAGCAACTTCTGCTCCTTCTGAAGAAGTCTCTTGAAAACAGAAGATGGTTGGGTTTTTTTTTTTTTTTTAATTCAACTTACCATGCTGTGCCTTTTACGCAGGGCATTTAGACCATTTACATTCAAGTTTAATGTTTGTAGGTGAGAGTTTGGCCCTGTCATGTTATTAGCTGGTTACTTTGTAGTCTCTATTGTGTAGTTGCTTTATAATACCTGTGAGCTATGTACTTAGTGTGTTTTTGCGGTAACAGATATTGCTCTTTCATTTCCATGTTTAGAACTCCCCAGGCCTAAAGGATATCTTATAAGACAGTTCTAGGGGTAATAAATTCCCTTAGCATTTGCTTGTCTGGAAAAGATTTTATGTCTCCTTTGCTTATGAAGCTTAGTTTTGGTGGGATATGAAATTCTTGGTTGGAATTTCTTTTTCTTTTCTTTTTTTTCTTTTTTTTTTTTTTTTTTTTTTTTTTTTTGTGGAGTTTCACTCTTGTTGCCCAGGCTGGAGTGCAGTGGTACAATCTTGGCTCACTGCAACCTCCACCTCCCGGGTTCAAGCGATTCTTCTGCTTCAGCCTCCGGAGTAGCTGGATTACAGGTGCCTGCCACTACGCCTGGCTATTTTTTTTGTATTTTTAGTAGAGGTAAGATTTCTCCATGTTGGTCAGGCTGGTCTCGAATTCCTGACCTCAGGTGATCCGCCTGCCTCAGCCTCCCAAAGTGCTGGGATTACAGGCATGGGTCACCATGCCCAGTGGAATTTCTTTCCTTCAAGGATCCTGAAAATAGGCCTCCAATCTCTCCTGGCTTGGATTATGCTGAGAAGTCTGCTGTTAACCTGGTGGAGTTTCCTTTATGAGTGATTTGATCCTTTTCTCTAACAGCTTTTAAGATTTTTTTCTTTCATGTTGACCTCGGAAAGTCTGATGACTAAGTGTCTTGGAGACAGTTGTCTTGTTTAGTATCTAGCAGGTGTTCTCCAAATTTCTTGAATTTGTATGTCAACTTCTCTAGCAAGATTGGGGAAAGTTTCATGGACCATATCCTCAAAAATATTTTCCAAGGTGCTTATTCTTTATTCCTTCTCTCTCAGGAATGTCAATGAGTCATAGTGTGGAGGTCTGTCCCGCAGACCCTGACCCAATGACAGATGAATGAAGTACACTGACACACAGATATTCTGCTTTGCCAGTTCGACTGAGTGTCCGAGTCACTTAGTTGCAGCCGTGGCCCTGACCAGCCAGTAAGACTTGCATTTATTCAGGAAAGATTAATTGACAAAGGCTTGAGTCAACACCACTAGAGGGTAATTGACATTGTGGACTTCCCGAGTAGAAAGCAATTAAGCACCTGTGGTAGATCAAAGATTAGTCTTAGGACCACATGAGTAAACAAGCTAGTTAGGTAAACTCCCCACATTCCTTTGTTTCTACTCTAATTTGTTTAACTAAGGGGACAAGGCTGCCTTCAGCCAAGTTTATTACTGGAGCTTATGCAAACCCCCCAGGCCTTCCAAGAAGGTTTGCATCTTATAATTTTCCCCGCCATCCTGACCGAACCCCCACATCATAGATTTGGTTTCTTTACATAATCACATATTTCATGGAGGCTTTGTTCATTTTTATTTTTTTAAGTTTATTTTTTAAAATTTATTTATTTATTTATTTTTGAAATAGGTTCTTTCTCTGTAGCCCAGGCTGATGTGCAGTGGCACAACCATGGCTCACTGCATCCTTGACCTCCCTGGTTCAAGCTACCTTCCTGTCTCAGCCTCCTGAGTGGCTGGGATTACAAGCATGTGCTACCATACATGGCTAATTTTATTTATTTATTTTTTTTATTTTTGGTAGAGATGGAGTTTCACCATGTTAGCCAGGCTGGTCTCTAACTCATGGACTCAAGTGATCTACCTGCCTCGGCTTCCCAAAGCGCTAAGATTATAAGTGTGAGCCACCACATCCAGCCTGTTCACTTTTTAAAATTCTTTTTTCTTAATTTTATCTGACTGGGTTTATTTGAAGGACTAGTCTTCAAGCTCTGAAATTCTTTCTCAGCTTTGTTCAGTCTGTTGTTAAAGCTTCCAACTGTATTTCGAAATCACTGTAGCGAAGCTTTCAATTCCAGAAGTTCAGCTTTGTTCTTTCTTTAAATGGTCATCTTTGAAGTCTTGGATCATTTTATTGGCTTCCTTGGATGGGGTATCAACTTTCTCTTGAATCTCATTGAATTTCCTTGCCATCTAAATTTTGAATTCTGTCTTCCTTTTTAGATATTTCAATCTGATTAGAATCCATTGCTGGGGAGATACTGTCATCCTTTGGAGCTATGGAAACACTCTGACTTTTTGAATTGCTGGGTTTCCTGTACTGTTTCATTCTCATCTGGTATTTCTTTATCTTTTTGAAGTTGCTGTCATTTGGATGAGGCTTTTTTGTTTTTATATTCTTTTTTCTCTTGAGGGTTTGATGGTGGTGTATGCTGTGTGTATAGTTGATTGGTTTTGTTTCTAGGTGCTTTCAGAGGACCAAGGATCTATACAGGTTCTTCAGCTGTGGCTAGTTTTCTTCATTGGAAATTGAAGGAATTTTTGCTTGATGGTGTAATTCACACTCCAATCCAGTAATATGGTGCTTAAGAGTAAAGGCTGGCAGATATGTTCTTACTCAACTGTGTGCCTCTTGTATTTCTTCAGTGTGTTCACAGAAGAGCTCTGGAGAGGAAGAGTTGCAGGCGTGAGCAATAATTCCCTCACCAACTCTGTTCCTGGGCCTTGGGGGAGGCCCTTTCAATCACTGGCTCTATGCCTGCATCTCCTTAGCCCCAAGAGGGTCCCTGGTTGGCTGCAGCCTCCCCTCCTGATATGGTTTGGCTCTGTGTCCCCACCCAAATCTTGTCTAGAATTGTAATCCCCATAATCCCTACATGTCAAGGGAGGGATCTGGTGGGAGGTGATTGAATCATGGGGGCAGTTTCCCCCATGAGGTTCTCATGATAATGAGTTCTTATGAGATTTGATAGTTTATAAGTGGCAGTTTTCTCTGCTTTCTTCTCTCTTCTGCCACTTTGTGAAAAAGGTGCTTAGGTCACCAGGAGACCCACAGCTTCCCAGGAACCCACTGGTCCTCTCAGCTTGGCAGAGTTAGAGTGGGCTCTGGGGTATATCTGCAAGTGCTCTGGTGATGCAGTGGGTCAAGGGCAGATCTCTGGGCAGGGCAGCTGTGCTGTGGGTGTGCAGCTTGTATGGTACCTGAGGCTCAGTGTAGCTGAGTTCAGCAGATAGCTGTGGGGTCTGCCCAGCTCACACCCTCCCAATTGGGTCTCCCTCTGGCATCTGTCCCAAGAGCAGGCCCAGCCAGCTAGTTTTTTTCCAAGCCTTCTGCGCCCAGATCACTGAGATGTTCAAGTGTTCCAGGCCACAGGGCTCCCTCAGGCAGAATTTGCATCTGGCCAATCGGCTACACTCTTCCAAGACCAGTCTTGTGGAGGAAGGGGCACCTAGCTTCGCACCCGCACCAGTACACAAACTCTCACGTCATTCTTCTCAGTGTTCTGGAAGTGGAAGCTCTTCCCCTGCTTGAGTTCAGACCACAGATCTCAGCATAATATCCCCAGACAGTGTGCTCAGATTCTGGGGAGTTAGGACCAGGTCCTTACCTTTGTTCCCCTCTGGCCCCTCGGGGTCAAGCAGCGGCTGTGCTTGGGGGTCTGAACTGCTCCCAGGCCACTGCAAAACACTCAGGTGGGGCAGTAGTATATGTCTATTTCCAAGTACCACACTATTTTTATTACTGTGGCTTTGTGGTAAGTTTTGAAATCATGAAGTGTGAGTCCTCCAGCTCTTTTCTTCTTTTTCAGAATTTCTTTTGGGGGCAGGGAGCTATTTACAGTCCCTTGAGATTTCATATGAATGTTAGGATAGGTTTCTCTATTTCGACAAAAAAACAAAACAAATCCGAAAAACAACTCACATCATTGGGATTTTCAGAGAGATTGCCAATCTAAATCTGTAGACTGGCTCAGATATTATTTTCTTAACAGTATTAAGTCTTCCAATCCGTGAATACGAGATTTTGTTCCATTTATTTGTGCCCTCTTTAATTTCTCTCAGAAATGTTTCATAGTTTTCACTGGACAAATTTCATACTGCCTTGTATAATTCCTAAGGACTTTATTTTTGTTTTATGCTACTATAAATAAAAGTTTTTAAATTTATTTTTTAACTTTTGTGTATATTTTAAGCTATTTTCCTTGTGACTAGCATGAGAATTACATTTAACATCTTGAAGTTATAACATGCTATACCAGCTTAACTTCAACAAACTCTGTTCCTTTAACAGCTATGTCCCCATGTGCTTCAGTTTTTGGTGTCACAAAATTACATTTTTATACATTGTGGATCCAGAAACATAAACTAATAAATATTTTAATAAAAATGTGAAGTTTCACTAGGTTTGACAATAATTGTTTTTAATATGTATTAGCCTCTCAATCATATGGAAAACAAGAAGTGGAATTACATGCCAATGTTACAATAATACTAGTTTTTATAATTGCCCATGTATTTACCGTCACTGAGATCCATATTTTGTCTATGTTTGTCAACAGTAACTACAAGTTACTGTTTGGTATGCTTTCATTTCAAGCTTCAGGACTCCCTTTAGCATTTCCTGCAGGGGAGGTCTATTGGTAAAAAATTCCCTCAGCTTTTGTTTATTTTGGAATGTCATAATTTCTCCTTCATTCTTGAAGGACAAGTTTTGCCAAATGTAGGATTCTTGGTTTAAAGTTTTGGGGTTTTTTTTTCCCCCTTTAAGCATTTGAAATGTATTAATCCACTGCCTTCTGGTTTTTAAAGTTTCTGATGAGAAATCTGCTGATAATCTTATCAGGGATTCCTGGTAGGTGATGACTCATTTCCCTCTCGCTACTTTTAAGATTCTGTTTTTGGTTTTGGACACTTTGGTTATAATGAATCTCAGTGGTGTCTCTTTGAGTTCATAGTTCATCTTATTTGGAGTTCATTAAGTTTCTAGAATGCTTATATTCAGATACTTCATCAAATTTGAGATGTTTGTGGCCATTGTTTCTTCCAATATTTTCTCCACTCTTCCTTTCTCCATTCTCCCTCTTGGGCTCCCACAGTGCATATGTTGGTTGACTTAATGGTGTTTCACAGGTTGGTTCTGTTCACTTTTTCTTCCATTTTTTTTCTTCTTGATCCTCATACTTGATCATTTACATTGTCCTATCTTCAATTTCACTGATTCTTTCCTCTGCCTGCTCAAATATGTCTTTGTATTCCTAAATTTTTCATCTTAGTTATTGTACTTTTAGACTTCAGGATTCTATTTCTTTTTATGTTATCTATTGCAATTTCCATTTCGTCCATACATAGTTTTCTTGACTTCCTCCATGTCTTCCCTTAGTTCTTCGGTACATTTAAGGCAGTTTCTTTAGTCTTTATCTAGTCGATCTTCCATCATATCTTTTTCAGGGATCATTTCTGTTGGTTTTTCTCCTTTGAATGGGCTCTACTTTCAGTTTCTTTGTATGCCTTGTGATTTTTTTGTTGTTGAAAACCGGACATTTGCATCTACGAATGTGGTAACTCGAGGTATCAGTCTCCTCCTTAAGACCCTGTTAGATGCCTCCTTTCCCCCAGTTTGCTGTTTTCTGCTATTGTTTTTTGTTTTTTGAATTGTTGTAGGTCTGTGTTGAATATCAACATGAGGTGTAAAGTTAAGGTCTTCACACGTTTCCTGAACCTGTGCCTTCTCCTAGGCTTGCACAATGACTTTTTTTTTTTTTTTTTTGAGACGGAGTCTCACTCTGTCGCCCAGGCTGGAGTGCAGTGGCGCGATCTGGGCTCACTGCAAGCTCCGCCTCCCGGGTTCACGCTATTCTCGTGCCTCAGCCTCCCAAGTAGCTGGGACTACAGGCGCCCGCCGCCTCGCCCGGCTAGTTTTTCGTATTTTTTAGTAGACACGGGGTTTCACCGTGTTAGCCAGGATGGTCTTGATCTCCTGACCTTGTGATCCGCCCATCTCGGCCTCCCAAAGTGCTGGGATTACAGGCTTGAGCCATCGCGCCCAGCCTGCACAATGACTTTCTAATTTCCCCCTTATATATGGTTGCTTTAGAATGTACTAGTTTTTAATGTCTGGCTCCCAAAAGGAGACAAAAAATGAAGAAAAAGAAAAAATGGTGTCAGCCTTCAAAGTCTCTAAAAGTCACCTTCAGCCTGTGGGAAGGGGTTGACAATAATGTGTGGAGGAAACAACAACAATGGTCTCTGCCTCTTTGCACCTCTATGATCAGAGAACAGATCCCCTGTGTTGGGGGGACAGGCCCGATTTGCCCACCTCGGCTCCCACAAGCTGTGTGCAGGCTCTTCCTGGAACATGTGCGCATCTCATGCCACAGGGCTTGGGAGTGGGGAATGGGTGGCTACTACTGGGATAACAGCAAAATTGTTATTATTGATTTTTGTTATTTACCAAAATTAACTGCAAATTACCAACCGAGGTTTTCCCTGAAAGTTGCAAGCCATCAATGGATTTCAGAGTTTCAAAAGAGTTGCATCAAATAGATTCTGCCAGTGTAATTACTGTCTAGGTGGGTAGACAGATTTCTGGTACTTCTTACTCTGCCATCTTCACAGAATCCTCTTTTAAAACTGATATTCTAACTGTATTCCATATAACTGGCAAAGCTGAAAAATACTGAGTGAGCAAAGCAGAGATATAGAAGATATTTTAAGAAAACAAAACACTCAAGTCAGACTTTATGAAACTATAATGTCTGAGATGAAAATATAATGGAAGCAATTAAAAGCAGATAGAAGAATAAAAGGTTAGTGAACTTGAAGACAGCAATAGGAACTACCCAAATAAAACAGGGGAAACAAAAACTTGGTAAAAAAAATTAACAGAGCCTCAACGACCTTGGAAAAACTTCAAATGGCCTAATACACATAAAATCGGAATCTCCCAAAAAGAGAAGGTTGGAGGGACAGAAAAATCATTAAAGCAATAATGGCTGAAAGTTTTACAAATTTAATAAAAGCTATAATTCCACAGTTCCAAGAAGCTCAACATGAAGAACTAGAAACAAGAAAACTACACAAAGGCACACAAAAACCAATTGGCTGTAAGCCAGTAAAATAGATCTTTACTCTGGCACCACCAGTTGAGACCAGTAGTAGCAGGTTATTCTGTTTTACAGTTTTTACCCTAACATTTTTGGGATCAACATCACTGCACTCTCTCAGAGGTGCCAGCATCAAATGGCCAGAATCTCCTCCTCAGAGGTCTCTGTCCCAGCTCTACAGGGGGCTTTCCTCTGTGCTACTGAGGCACCAGGACCAACACCAGACCATGCCTCCTTTTCATGGATCCCAGTCCAAGCTTTCTAAGACTCTCCTTCCAAGCTTCTAAATGCTGATAAATGTAATCCCTTCCCTTTGCTCTGTAGCCCTAGGGGTAGGAGCTGCTTCCTATTATAGCCACCTCTGTGATGTCTTACTGTTCTCTTTTCGCCTGTTTAACCAATTCTTTACATTAAGTACTCTATATTAAAAACTACTTAAATAACAGAGAAAGATGATTGCATCTTGTTAGGTAAAATCATAAGCTTTTTCTACTTTTTAAATTTTTTAATTAATTTTTTTAGAGATAGGCTCTCATTCCATCACCCAGGCTGACATGCAGTGGTGCAATCATGGCTCACTACAGCCTTGAACTCCTGGCTCAAGCGACACTTTCACCCTGGACTCCGAAGTAACAGGGACTACAGGTGAATGCCACCACACCTGGCTACATTTTTTTTTGTAGAGATGAGGTGTCACTTTGTTGGCCAGGCTGGTCTTGAACTCCCTGGGCTCAAGCAATTCTCCCATCTTGGCCTCCCAAAGTACTGGGATTATAGGCATGAGCCACTGCTCCTGGCCCACATTTTAAAAATTATTGTTGTATGAAATTTCAGATACGTACAGAAGAGCAAGTGTAGAGGCTAAGTACTAGAGATTGGAATGGGTTATGAGTTATTCTCTCAGCTTCAAATCCATCTCTTTATTCTTATCTTTGAGATTTGGGGCTTTGCCAGGTGCATGCTCAATAGACTGTGCCCAAAGCATGTGCTATAGTGAGATAGACGGCTAGAGAGGGAACAAGGGCCTTCTCCCTCCTGTTTTACTTCCTGTTGCTACCAACATCACCCCAGTAGTGGTTCTTCACTCAATAAGTAGCAAGTGACTCCCAGAGCAGTAGTTGGCTCAATTTACCAGTTTTCTTTTCCTCATGCTCCCAGAGGCATCCTCATCGTGCCCTCTTAGAGATTCAAGCACCAGCTACCTGCCATGCTCTTCTCCAAAGTCTAGGTCTCAGAGCCATGGATTTTCTAAACTGTTTTTCAATTCCTGAAACCTTTCCTAAATACCTGAGGCAAAAGCACTGATTAGGTTGTGTTCCCCTGTTAGCCTTGTGGGGTCTTTCCTCAAATCCTCAGATAGCAGTGACCAAACCCCTCAGATGTCTGGATCCAAACTCTGTAGTGCTGCTCTCTCAAGATTCTAAATTCCAGGAACCTCTTCTCTTTGTTCCTACATCCTTAGCTGATGTGACTGCTTTCTGCAATTACTACCTCTGTGATACATTCCTTTGGCATCTTACATAAAGATGTAAATTACACCAATTCTTTTCATATGCGATTTTACACACAGGTTATTTTAACTTTTGAATCTTATTTTCTTTCATCTTATCCCTTTCAATAAAGGCTAAACTATACATATGTATCGGTCCTTATGAAATGTAAAAGATCTAAACTAATTCGCCTTTATCATGCTCATGTTTGTTCCACTTTATCCAAGGGGCAGTGTTATAGAGAGACCAAGAGATATAAGATGAGAAACTCCCACATCCTTCAGGATCTGGGGAAAATTAGCTTCTAGGAAGCTAACTCTCCTCATCTGTAATAACTCATATAGAGCTGTTGTAAATATCCAGGAAAGCATTTATGTGGAAGCATTTAGCAATCATAAGTGCAGTGTAAATTAGTTCCATTACCATTACAAAATATGACTAGATGGTAGAAGGAAAAGATAATGAAACGAGAGGCGAAAAGAAGAAAAATAACTGAAAAAAGTATTCTAGAGTTTCTCTACCCACTCAGAAATAGAATAATACACAGTTTTTTAAAAATGTGGATCTCCATTTTTTCCCATTACACTCAACTCGAATCCTCAGCCCATATAGCACAGATCCTTTTTGCCAAGGAGACAGAAGCCAGTTATTAACAGACAGCAAATACTGTTTATTGCAGACTTTCCAGCTGACTCATGTGAAAAAGGCACTATGAAAATTAATGAATCTAGATAATTTCTCTAAATGATTTATGTTAAAATATACAACATTCTTACATAACATCTGTTTTATATATGTGAAATAATATAACATTTAATGACAAAAATTGTGTTTCCAAAAATAACATTTGTTGAAGGTTAGGTATCTTTCTTTTCTCTATGTGGACTCTTTCACAGGATTAAAATATGTGTAAATTAAGTGCTTCTTAATACCAGAAAGACTTGACACAGATAAACACATAAAATGGCCCCATTTCCTTTTAACTACTTATATCAACATTCAGAACTGAGGCTTTCATTAAGCAAAATACTGTAATGCACACCAATGCAGACTACTTCCTTTGCTAGACTTTGAGCAGACATGACCTCTTTCCCATTTGTGCTTTCTCATATATAAGAACACAGTATACATAATAAGCAGAATACAAACTAAATCAAAATACAAGCTACACAAGGAACTGCAATTGACAGAGCCACGACAAACTGTCTTGAGAATGCTCCATAGATTGATATTTGCATGTCCAAGGTATGGCTGTACTTTACAGTTCATTCAAATGTTTTAATTGTTTTAAACTGTTGGCATTAAGAACTTTAAATAAATCTAAATATTCTTCCATTGATTATGTCAGAGAAGAGACCTAAGTAAGCAGAGGCTAGCCTACAGTGAGCTACGCCCTGAATGACAGACACCATATTCACAGGCACAATCGAAACTGCTTAGATTTTGAATCATGGACAATAGTGTTGCTTTGTTGCAGTGAAGAACGCCACCACCATCAAAACAATTCCTGCTTATACCCCGGGATGGGGATCGAATAATTAATCTAATAAAGGAGACTTCACCTTGGTAAAGTAAGAAAAATATTTTCCAAGGTCAAAAAATTCAGTTTAAATTTTTTCAGTTTCAATAAAAATAATGCGCCTAGAAGCAAATCCTGTGCTCACTCAGGTTTGCATGGGTCTTTTATGGCGATAAATTACACCCAGAAAAATGAATCTGACATTCCCTTCAAGGCTTCTTAAAACAAAGCATGTTGGAATAATGCCAAAAACAATGGAGTTTAAAAACAAACAAATTAGTGACTGCTTCCTTCATCAAAAGATTCCACTCCTGAATCACTAGCAGCAGCACTGATTTTTTCCTGTCGTCTTCTCATAATTTCTTGTAACTCGGAGCTGCCACTGCTATCCTGAAAGATAAATAGTTCAGACAAGATGGTTACTGAATCGTGCAGGCTGCAGGTCATATCATGAAATGGCTCAGGACAAAAGTCGACTGTGGTTTTCTTCGAGTATCTCTTTAGGAAAGCTAACAGCTCCCCTTTTTAAGTGAAGCTTCTGCACTTCACTCATATATCACAATAATTTTTCATTTTGTGAAGTCTGTTAAGGCAATTCACCCACCAGGCCTTTCATTAGAACGTGATAAAGATAATCAATAATGTGTGTGTAGTACTCTAGGTTTGCTGAGAGAAAAAAGAGGGTATGTGTACAATAAGCATAATAACATGGTAAATTATCAAAGAACTCTTTTGGGGTCAGACAAGATACTGATCTGCCTTTAGAAGATTTTAACTCAGGCCAGAGTGGGCTCAGAATTCACCCAGTTTCCCCTCCATATAGTTCTGACCCTCCGATCATGCTGGCTTTGCTTTCCCATCAACTGAAGTCTCTGGCAACACAGGCGAATAATCTAAAAGATTAACTAGATCCAAGGAAAGGGTGAGGTGGTAGAAGGTGGCTGAGGAACATGAGGAACCTCAGGTGGTCAGCCTCTGCCTCAGTTCCCATCCAGAGAATAGGAAGAGAACAAGAAGCAAGAGGCCATCCTGAAGTGGGTGGTGACAGCAAATGACAATAATGATAGGCAGGTGTGGGATGAAGGAATTCAGAAATTTTAGGAATATGAAATTTTCTAACATGCCTTGACGAAGTAATTATACACTCTCAACAAAATTAAATATAGTGGTAAAACTGCTTGAGAAAAATATATAATCCTTATTAACATTCAACATATGGAAAGCAATCAAACCTTAATCCTTCAAGATCAATGTTGTAGGGAAAACCTCCAAGGGAAATATAATTTCTCTGGATTCAGAATGGCTACGGGGTGATATGCATGAAGTGATTTTACCCTGAATTATTTAACTGTTGAATTTATAGAATATACCTGTTAGAGATGATCATGGATCAATTTCATGCCAAAGCCTACATTCTTTCATTTGAGTCCAAGTATAATTTTCATGAAACTATTAAGAACTGTGAGATATAACAGTTGGAAACTACTACCTGTACACAGCACATTTTAAGTCTAAAATAGGATATTTGCAGCTTAGTATAAACCAATCTAGAAACATGGATTCTCCTGCTTTCATACAGACCATTGTGACTAAATACTTTTCAGGGCTCTCTATTTTCAGTGATCTCTACCTAATGTATCTTTCTCGATTATTGAGATGTATTACTAGACCTAACACACACAGCCAGGGTTTTACAACCTTATAACCTATACACTATTAGAATCTCAAAAAATATATATTAAGACTAGGCAAGCGTTCTGGCCTCTTAAGGCTCTTACTCACTCAGAAGCTAATTTCCACTGTTATGTCAAAATTAAATTTCCTATAGAAGTAGAGAATACATATAAAATGAGAACATTATGCTTTTTGTTAAGTGTCCAAAAGTATGTGCTCAAGCTTCACGTCATATGAGCATTTACAATAAATTAACCTTCCAGAAAATGTCATTGATGATCTCAGTGACAAATTTACAAAAGCAGAGTTAAATTTAATTCAGCTCTGCTAAGAAAGGGAAATTGGCCAATATGGACATAAACAGTTGTTCCCAGAGCTTTCAATTTGCAGAAAAACACCACCTTAGGTTGACAAGTCATACCTCTAATGCAGCTTTTTGTACAGTGATTTGGCTATAGACTCTCGCCCCTTCAGGGCAGACTGTCCTCAGTTCATCCTTATTGAGGGAGAAAAGTTGTGCACCATTTAATACTCCAAGACTATTGACAGTCCTGAAAGAAAGAAAAGAAAAAGAAACTGAGCATTAAAAATATTGCCTGCAAACAAAGGAGAAAAGTATCTGTTCCTGCCAGTAACTTCTCTTTTCTAAGTGTTCCATACCCTGGAACTCTTATTAAATGCCACCACGGTCTTTATAGTCAGGGCAATGACAAGCTTCTTTCATGATGATGACCCCAAGGCTATACAGATTACTAATTACAAGTATCAAAAAGGAGCCAATTGGGTTTAGGGTCATTGTTTAATACCAATTCCTTGCGATTTGGTGTTTCATAGAAGGAATAGATAACTTTCTAGTAACCTGGCAATTGACCAACCATTGTACCTCATTTTTCAGTCATGCTGGGTAGGTGAGTTTATAATATGTCAAGGTCCCTTGAATATGTATTATTCTAATAGTTCAATGTGCCAAATACATGTGAAATGTTTATAGACTTTTAGATAGATAAATAGAACCTTTACTATGGGTTTATTAAAGGAAAAGTTCTATTAAGATTATAATTGGTGCTAGGTAACACTGTCTATTTTTTATTTGCCAGAGACACTATAACCTGCAGCAGGAGGAAAACTTGTGCTGTATGTCCTATGTGGTCTAGGAAGTTCTGCTAAGACCATGGTCCTACCTAGGTTACATCAGAGTAATCTGATGGAGAAAAGAAGCTACTGGGCCTGAAAGCTGCCGACAGTTTGCTTAAAGAACTAATAATGAACAGATACTACCAACTCGAGAATGGGGTGGCATCAAATGATAATTACCTATGCTTATTTTAGTTCTTTCTCAGCTATGAACAGCTATAGTGATTTCTTGAGTATGGCACAAAGTATGCAGTCTGTGCCCTTATGTCTTTTAAGAGTTATCTGTGACATCTAAGTAAGCAAATTGAAAACAATGCATGTTGTACACACAGAATTGCAAGGTATTCAGAGAGAGACTCACACAGGGTTGAATCCCTTTGACTGTAACCATGTCTTCACATCCTCTGGTGTGGAGTCATAAGTGATATTGATAACTGGCACGTTCTGCCGGGGCACATGGAATTTCTTCTGAGCGGCACTGCGACCAATGGTCAGTCTGTGGATGAGTTCATCCTGCACTTCCTCCATCTGAGATTTCCTTCCTAGACACCAACAGGGAGTAGGTTGTTTTTGAAAATCCCTAATATTACATCACCCTCTCTAGAAACCAATCTCTATAATCCTTTGACCCCAGGCGGACGTACAATCTAGTGTTCCTACCATCTTTCCTCACTTTTATCCTCGCCTGGTATAAATTCCATGATCAATTATTAAAATAACTCCCTGGCTCTTCTCTAGTCACTTCATTGTACTCCTCTGGCAAAACCCCAATCCTGGTTAAATCTAACTTTCTGCGTATTCTGTGCCTGCACCTGCACAGCTGAATATAACAATGCTGAATGATCTCATGTTAAATTCATGATTATGAACCTTAACTTGGCGTTAATGCTTCCTGACAATCATACTACATTTCCTGAGACTGGTGGCTCTCAACTGGGGACAATTTTGGCCCCAGAGGACATTTGGGAATATCTGGAGACACTTTTGGTTGTCACTATTGAGGAAGAAAAAGGGGAAAGGCTGCTGCTGTCACACAGTGGGTAGAAGCCTGGGATGCACAAAACATTCTATAATGTCAGCCTCTCCTACAGCAGAGAATAACCCAGCCTCAAAGGCCAAGAGGGCCCGGCTTGAGAAATCTTGCCTAAGGTCATGTAACTGCCCACTGTCTTAGACAAGTATTGAATATATTCTACTTTCTCTCTACAAACCCCTAACCCTATTCCCCAATCCTCACCTTGAGCTGATGATCTCGTTTCCTAATTTATGAACAAAAGAGTTAGAAGAAAACCTCCGTAAGTTCCCCTACCAGCACTTTCCCCATATGCTCTGCCTGCCTTCCTATTATGTTATATAGGAGCTGTCTCCCTGTTTCCAAGGCTAACCCTCCATGTATGCACTAGGCCTCAAGTTCTCTGCCTATTCAAATAGTCATTTCTCCCTTATTTATCCTGTTATTAATTTTCCTTCTTCACTGAATCAGTTCATCAGCCTGCAAACATGCTATGATTTTATGATTTCTGTTACCTTTAAACAAGCCCTTTTTACCATGTCCTTTCCCAGCTACTGGCCATTTTTCTGCTCCTTTTACAGCAAAAGTCCATGAAAAGTTGCCTGTACTAGTGGACTCCAATTCCCATTCTCCTATTTTCTCTTAATGTCATCAAAATTCAATTTTGCTTTTCCCCCCATCTCTCTGCTACACTTTGCTAAACTCCAGCCAATTCTTTCCCAGCTACTATCTCATTTAACCTATCAGCACACATTTGAAGCAGGAGATTCCTCCTGGAAACATTTTCTTCCTGTGGCCTTCAGGATACTACAGTCTCCTCATTTTCCTCCCATGTCTCTGGATTCCCCTTCTCCAGATCCTCTTCTGAATATTCTCATCTCTCCAACTAAATAATATTAAGGTGCTCTAGGGGACAATCCTGAGACTCATCTCTGCTGGCACTACCTCCATCAGTGACCACTGTGCTTAGGTCCACGGCCATTTAAAAGATGATGGTTACCAAATTATTTTTCCAGTCCTCTTACTCGGAACTTAGGTCCATATATGTTGTCCACTTGATATATTCATTTGGATATCTGCTAAATAGCTCAAATGCATGTCAATATAGCATGCCCAAACCGGAATTCCTGATCTTCTTCCTGAAGCTTGCTTTTATAAACTCTTAGACTTGCTTTTTAGACTTCTCAACTCACTTAATGACAATTCTATCTTTCCAGTTCTGGCAAAATACCATGGAGCTGCACTTGATTCTCTGTCCTATGCTATATCCAATTCATTAGCAGATCCTGTTAGTCCGACCTCATAATGTATCCAAAATCCAATGATTTCACTGTATTCTTTCTGTTGCCAGCTTGGTCTGAGTCACCAGCCTATTAACAGATCTCTCTGTTTCCACTCCCTACCACCCTACCCCTTTCTCTTCATTCTCTTCTCAATATAACAACTAAGTGATTCTTTTAAAATGTAAGTCAGGCCAGGTGGCTCACGCCTGTAATCCAAGCACTTTGGGAGGCTGAGGCAGGTGGATCGCAAGGTCAAGAAATCGAGACCATCCTGGCCAACATGGTGAAACCCCGTCCTACTAAAAATACAAAAATTAGCTGGGCATGGTCGTGCGTGCCTGTAGCCCCAGCTACTTGGGAGCCTGAGGCAGGAGAATCGCTTGAACCCGGGAGGCGGAGGTTATAGTGAGCCAAGATCGCGCCACGGTAGTCCAGCCTGGCAAGAGAGCAAGACTCCGTCTCAAAAAAGAAAAAAAAATGTAAGATGTTGCAGCTCCTCTGCTCAAAACATTCCCAAGTGATCCTAATTACTCCCAGTAAAAGGCCCTACAAGACCTCCACCTCTCTAAAGCCACTCCACAACTCTTCTGGAGCCCTTCACTCTTGCTCCCAATGGCTCACTTGGCGCTCTTCAAATTTAAAGGCCATTCCAGTCTCCTCTGCCTGGAATGCTTTCCTCTGCATCTTCACATGGCTTATTCCACCCCACCTTTACATTTCCCCCTGATGTATATAAAATTGCAACCCCTCCCCCAAAGCACTCTCTATCCACATAGTTTTATTAGTCTCCAAACCACTTACCACCTTCTTCATAGTTTTGTCTATCAACTTAATTGTTTTTTTTGTTTGTTTTGTTTGTTTGTTTGTTTTTGTGAAATAGAGTCTTGCTCTGTCGCCAGGCTGGAGTGCAGTAGTGTGATCTTGGCTCACTGCAACCTCCACCTCCTGGGTTCAAGCGATTCTCCTGCCTCAGCCTCCTGAGTAGCTGGGACTACAGGTGTGTACCACCATGCCCACGCCCAGCTAATTTTTGTATTTTTAGTAGAGATGGGGTTTCATCCTTTTGGCCAGGATGGTCTCAATCTGCTGACCTCGTGATCCGCCCGCCTCAGCCTCCCAAAGTGCTGGGATTACAGGCATGAGTCACCACGCCCAGCCAACTTAATCGTTTTTTAAACTACCTCCTTTCATTAAAATGTAAGCCTGAGGAGAAAAAGGACGCTTCCCTTTTTTTGTTTGCATCTATATCCTAACACCTGGAATGGTGCTTTAATTCAATAACTACTTGTTGACTAAATGAATGAATGAGGCAGTCTGCTGACTTTTTCACTGAGACTTTGAGAATCATCATGTACAAACCCCTTAAATAACCAGATAAGAAAATGAAGGCCAAAAACAGAGAAATGATCCGTCAAAGTCACATTTCAATTAGTAGAATAATTTAGCTAGAATTGGATCTTCTGACTTTCAGCATAGGGCTGTTTTATAGCCAAAGTCATTAAAATCACCTTTGATTAACTTCCCTAGCTACTCCTTTTTCCTAGTCATTTGTGCTAATGGAAAAGATGTGTGTGTATATGAACATACTGTCATGACAAAAATAGGAAAGACATAAAAGTATGGGAAGGGGAATAACGTGTCTGTGTATTTAAAAATATGTGTGTATCTATACATAGGTACATTACCTTGTTTTCACTTTCAAGAAATAAGAACAATCTAATTAAGTTGGCAAGTGACAATAACCTCATGGTCACTCATGGAGCTTTTTGTGACCAATGTTCTATGATTTTTTTCCCCTAGGAAAAGGGTTTTAGAAAGTGTTTGGTGCCCCTGGGAAATAAGGGAAAGTGTGGATAGTGTTATTTCAGTCTAATTTTTTTAATGCCTCAAGTAGCTAGGAAATCTTTTGAAGGAGAAGTCAAAAAAAGGGAAAAGGGGAGGGAGGGAGGAGTAGGCGGTGCTAGAGAGACTGAGAGAGAATACTATTGATTGTTACATTTAAGTATACATTACATGCATTTCATTAGTTACCTTTTAAAAAATCACTACATCAAACTGTCAAACAGCATATGAGTGCGTCTCAAAGGGAAAAAAAAATAAAATGATTTTTAAAAGATTTGGTTTCTTATCTACTGACTTTGCCAGTATATTGATCATCACCAGTCTGCAGCATAGTTTTCTTCCAGGAAGCACAAAAAAACCCTCCGCCTAACATGTTCCTGGGCTTTTGGTTTCCATTTCCAATGTTCTAACACACAACAAACCAGAATAACTTTACACCTTTCTGAAATAACACTCTGATTACAAAAGATTAAACTCAAATAAAAGGACTAGCATTTCAAAGGAAATGGGAGAAATACAAAGCAACTAAAGTGTTGGTATCTTAAAAGGGATAAAAGGAGAACCTTTTGGGATCCTGCGATAAAACAGTCTGAATAGCTTCTATGACACAAGGCTTCGCAGCTACTTTGAATAGGCAACACACAGACTTCCACAAAAGGGCTTCACTCTGGCCACTTGCTACGCTGTAAAAACAGGCATGTTGGCTTCTTCCCCCTGTTCATACCTGCTACTTGATAGATTTCTATGAGTATTTACTTCCTAGTTCCTTCCATTTTATTTTTACCAGATGTTTAGGCAGTAAGCAGAGAATGTGGGTAGCATGAGTAGGCATATTTTGAAAGAAATCTGGCTATCAATAAACACACACTGAAATATGTGTACTGTCTGGTTCTAAAAGAACATTAAGCCCCAACATTCATTCAGAAAACAACTGTTCTGCAATCAAGTTATCAAGAAATATTTGTTTTATAAAGAGAAATATATTTATTTAACGCCAAACTGTATTTCTGAGATATTTTAAAAAGGAACTTACATAAGTTGCAAATATATTGTAAGATTTTTATTATTCTAAGGAAACAAGTATGTGTGTTAATTTTGAGAGAGATGTTTATATTTTATACACCAATGCCACCCTTTTACTTATGAAAAACAGACTTGAAAATGATGAGTCACAATTATCAGGAGAGTTCTCTGTCTTTAAAAGTATGCAAACTATGCCTCTTTCCCACTAGGTTATTCTTGGTTTCTCAGAGTGAACAAAGAACAGACTGTCCTAACCCACACACTGCTCCAAATGGGGACTGGATGCCGATGAACTCTGATCCCAGCTAGGCCTGGAGAAAGAGTCCCACCGTGTCAAAGATGACTATGCTGACGTCTCTACGGAGGGAAATGCTATAAACTTGTGGGAAGAATAAAGAAGGGAACAGTTATTTCTGACAGGAAGTTTTCTCCTTAGGGAACTCAATAAAAATATTTATAGAAATTTCTCATCTTAAAACTATGTCTTTAGTGTCTTTGAAAAAGAAAGCTCTTTTTAAAAACTCCATGTAATTTTAAAAACTTAGTAGCATATTCTATTTTATTATGATTATACACACTCACACACACAGTTGTTTTTGCCATAGAGAAAGAGCTAATCACTTTCCAAAACTTCATTTTTCCTTTAGTTTTCTGGTAAGATAGATATGACAGTCATTTAAATTGGATATACTGTGGGAGAAAAATTAATGACTAAAGTAGGCTTATGCTTATTGCATTTAACCAGAATTTTTAGAATTGTTAAATAGTAATAGTTTTAGTGTCTTTTTATTTTTTAATTTATCAAGAATGTCTACAACTGAACAGATGTGGCAATGACTTACTGAGGTGAGAAAAACAGGAGGATGAAAATGGGAGTGAAAGATTCAGTAATTTAATTTTCAACATAAATAGAAAGCATCCAATCTCAGCTATAAAGTTAATAGTTCCATACTGTTATCTGGATGCCAGAGATGAGTTTTAATATGATGACTAATTTGGGAATCATTCTTTTCCCAATGATATAAACAGTACTGAAAGAAATGGAAATAGAATGAACTATAGTAAAAAAGTATGTTTATGTGGAAAATGAAGGCAGAACCCTAAGAGAGGCCCACATTGAGGGAAAAATAGATATCCGTCTCTCTCTCTCTCTCTCTCTCTCTCTCTCTCTCTCTCTCTCTCTCTCTCTCTCACACACACACACACACACACACACTTTATATACTTTTGTCATATTGAGAAAATATGAAATATCTTCATAGCTCTGGTTTTCCAAGAGTTTTTACATATCATGTATAGATAAAGCAAAGTAACTTTATAACATGTTTAAAACACCAAATTCGGAGATTAAATTGACATGCCACATACTACAAGGTTAAACAAAATTTATCTTAAAATTACCTTCAGTTTTCAAAATATCTACACCGCTATTGACCAACAATACAAATAAGGATAATCCAAAGTTGGTCATAGTGTCTTTTTAGTTTATTTAAATATGGTTTTCATAGAAACCATTTATATGAAACATCAAATTTAAATTTATGAAAATATGGCACTGAAGCGTAAGTCACATGAAATTTGAATTTGGAGGGTAAATCTGAGACTACTATTAGCCGGTGATTATATTAACATAGTGTGATTGTACAGCTACTGTGAATAGCAAGAGGAAGAGAAGTAGGAGGGTTATGATGATGATGACGACAACGACAGCATGTAGTTAGTGACTGCGTATTATGTATCATACAGTGTCAGAATCAGTCAGGGGTTTTCAACCTCAGCACCATTGACATTTTAGGCCAGATAACTCTGTTTGTTGGGGGCTGTCCAGTGCATTGTAAGTTGTTGCTAAGTGTCCCTGGTATCTACCCATTAGACATCAGTAGCATCCCCCCAGTTTTGACAACCAAAAATGTCTTCAGGCAGTATCAAATGTCCTCAGAAGGATGGAGAAGAGGACAAAATCGCTCCTGGCTGAGAAGCACTGAATTAGATGCTTTCTATGCATTATCTCATTAAATCCTCACGCTTATCCTATGAAGTAGATACTATTATTTTTCTCCACTTCTCAGATACTGAAGTGCTGAGAGGATAATTAAACCACTGAAGGTCAGGCAGCTGGCAAGTGCTGTTTCACTATACAAAGTCCAGGATGTCTGGCTCCAGAGTCTGCATTCAACCATCATGATAGATTGGAAAAGGAGTAGAAAGGCATGCATTAGAGAGCAGACAGAATACTTCCTGTTTCTCAGAACCACATAGATGATGAGAAACCAGGTGAAAATCTTTGCAATCTATTAAGTACCATGCAAGTATAAAGGACTATTATTTATATTTAATACAAGTAGAATCAACAGTAAACAATATTTTACTTAGTAGTGCTTTTAATTTGCAGAAGACATTTTTTGCCTCCCTGGGAAACTTACGGTCCACCGGAAGTTGTTTGTGTCTCTGGCTGTCTCGCATGATATTGACACCACTGTCACTGGAGCTGCTGTTTTGACGCGTTACATTTGCTGGGACCTTTGACACAGGAACAGGTGCTGGAGTGGAAGGGGGAAGGGGGACAGGAACAGGAGCTGGTGTTGGAGGAGGTGATGGAGCAGGGGGAGTATCAGCTGCTCTTGGGCCATACTCCATCCTTTGTTTCTATAAAAAGGCAAATAATTAACTTAAAATTAAAAAAATATAAACCTAGGCTAGGAAAACAAATTATACTTCGATAGGACATTGTTGGCTATTTTTAAACTTACTTGCAAACCCATTACAAATTTATCTGTAATCCTATATGGTATAATGACCATTAAAAATTGTATTTTAAACATTCTACATAATTTGTTCAAAGTCAAAATGTCAGTTAAGGAGTCACAAGGCTACGTCAATAGCAAATAGTAGTATTATAATAATAAATGTCAAGAAAACTGAATTTGGGCTTGGAATCACACAAGACCAGGGGAGGTAGAAAGATTTATAATTATTTTTAAATTTATGCTAATAATAATTTGCAATTGCACTGGAAGTCTAAATGTCAATAGCATAAAGCATTACTTACTCATTTTAAATGTATGCTATATTCAAAGATTTTAAATTCTGTTTCCAATAAATAATTTTAAAATATTGGTATTATTTTGTTCAAGGCATAACTTTTTCTGCCAGCATCTTAATGCTAATTTATTAAAATTAGAAATTTCCCTCGTTAAAATGGAAATGTCGTGAGGTGGATGGTTGTGAGGGTAATAGTATGGTTTTTAAATGTTTATGATTGCAACTCACAAATGAATACTAGAAAGGGACCTGTGGCCATTTGTATTAAAAAAGGTAGGTGTGACAAAATGCTTTTTAATAATTTTAAAAACATGATTGTTAGGCATACCTATAAAACAGCATTTGTGAATATTCCTTATTAAAACACACACAATAGTTAACACTTTAAATCTAAATAAAACAATTTTAATAGGTAACGCATTGTGAGAGGCTCCAAATTCTCAAAAGGCACTTTTCTTTTTAGAATCAAAGATACAGGGCAATTATTTGTAATTAAGGCAAAGTTTAGATACTGCACTGGCACAATTTTAATTATTCTAATTTAGGCTTAGCATATTACATGCAAAAAGACCTTTTGGTAATCTGGTCCTTTGATTAGAACAGTATTTAGTTTTAAATTCTAAAATGGCCCAAATATCAGGTAATATTGATTTTAAGAGAGTCCTCCCAATTTCCACAGAGATCAAAAACAAACAAAAATACACACCACACAGAGACACATCACTTTTTCATTAAACTATTACTCAAAAACAACACATCAACCTTCATCAGTCACCTTCATGGCAAATGACTAACACCTGTGGAAACCGGTGTGGGAAGGAGCCCTCATTCTTTTCAGCTCTTTGTTTCAAAGCTGCTACTCACCGACCAGTGGGATGGGGTCGAGGAAGTGGGAAGTGTATTATGAAAGGATGGAAGTATATCTGAAAGGAGTGTTTATAATGCTGGTAGATGCTGAGGGAAGAAGGAGGGTAAGGAGGAGAGAGGCAGGACGGGAGGGAAGGAGGGAGTAGAGGGTAAGATTCTAAGAGTGAAAGAAGGGAGTTAGGTGGGACAGAAACTGAGTTTCTAATCCCCTTAGCATTCAAGGCTTAGAAATATTCTAATGTATTCAATACTGTATTAGAATGAAAGAATGAATTGTTATTATTATTCCCCACAAAACAATCTTCCTATATTTGGGCCAATAAAATACTTAAAGCAGTCAAAATACAGCAAACATCACCAGAATGTAATACTTAGCACACACAAAAGTCTTCTGATTAATGTATACGCAATGTTCCCTTGACAAGAATGTCCTCTGCACATAATTTCATGAAGGGCTAATGAATTCTCACATTAGTGTTTCAAAAGCATCATCGTTTCAATTATTGTTTTTAAAGCCTAAACAAACAAAAATGCCATGAGCCCGCTTTCCATGACATGACTCATAATTTTTGCTTTTGCTAGTCATCACATACTACTGTGAGAAAGTGAATAAACTGTGTTACTGTCACAATCAAGCTTGAAAACAAACTCACCAAATGTTCTGTGCCTTATTTCATTCATGCCATTGTTACATAATGCAACTTTACAGTATGACCTAACAAAATAATAGGTTTAAAATACATATTTGATTAAAGAAAACCCATATGAAAATGTATGCCATAAATTATATTTACTTGCATATTTTCCTCTTTACTTAGTCCTCTCCTCCTGCCCCATGTTTCCAACCTCTGACATGAAAAGGGGGGAAGTACCTTCCTTGAATCGTGACAACTGGTTCTGAATGGCAACCAAGACAGCTCTTCCATGGAAACTGTTTGAAATTCTTCATGTGGAAGAAAAAGAATCAGCACTGACTCCTAACGTCACTTTTCTGTGTCCCTCCCTAGCTTCTCTACTCCTCTTTACCTACCACCCAACTACTGCTCTTCCTTTCCTTACGTTTGTCTCTTGGCTATTTTTTGTTGAAGCTACAGAATTAATGATTCCAGTGTATCTCAGTTTACAGAATGTCTTGGAGAACAGAAGTGCACTCTGAACACTCTTCTCCTGAAACAAAGGTACTGAAGCTCCAAATTCAAAAAAGAAATTCTGACCAACTGTTGTTGGTTTGTCTGAGACTTTCCTAGTAATTAACACTGAAAGTACCACATCTTCACAAACCCCTCAGACTCCCCAACTAGGAACTGGGAGGGTTCGTCAGCCTGGTGTGGACCTACTTTTGCACCCAGCTGTCACTTCCTTACTCTTTCCTGTGATATCCCACAAATACAAAGTTCTGTTAGAAGTAAAATGCATCTTTTTGTCTCTCTTTCTCTGAAAGAAGGCAGAATTAATAGACCCCATAAGAAATTTACTTTCCTATTGATAATTAAGTTGGAATGAGTCACTTTTCTTTAGCAACTTCAGCTGAGTAGAAATTCTAAAGAATTAAAGAATGCTATTGAGAGATAAGGTCCTGATTCATACAAGATGCTGCTTCAGAGGGGAAATTATGCAAGTAAGCTCAACAAAGCCATTAAAATTGAACTGTTCTTAAATATTGAACCTACTCTAAATTACACATTTTTCCTCTAAATTTGGTTTCTTTGGAACTCTGCAGTGAAAACTAAGCACAGCTGGAACATTTGGAGGGTGTTAAGTCCAGAGACTGAATCCAAAAAATTATATTAAAAAGAAGTGCCATGAGGGAACGAATGTGGGTTACCTCTGACAGCTCGCCAAGTAATTGCTATTAGGAAAATGGAGCAAATCACATCAAATGAGAAAATTAATACAGGAAATGGAATTAAAATAATATCAATTATAATTCACATCAAATATCAGAAAGAGTAAATTAGTCTGACAGTAAAATTACATGCCCACAATCAACCAGTGAAGGAGCCTGTAAATCTATAATTAATTCCCATCACTATCTAGCCATGGAAAACTAATCATATAGATTCTACTACAGTAGAAACAGTGTAAAGTACTTCAATAGTAACTATTTGTATGCTTAAATAAAATACTAAGATATAGGTTTATTTTATTCCTATTGCTCATAAAGAATACAATGAGAATGCATTAAATATAAGAGTAATTCTTGTCTAATTAGCTGATTTTACAAAAGGTAATACTGCAATGCATTATGGTGTGATTTTAGTGAGCTTTAGTTTCAAACTTTGTGAGCAGCCTGAACAAACAGAACATTTAATAAAATTATGTACATGTGCATGTCAGACAGTAATTATCAATACTTTATGTATAAAAATACATATATATATTTAGAGTGGGTATTATTCAAATTATCATTAAGAAGCCTCTGAGAAAATGTCAATACATGTGGCAGAATAAAAAGTAAACATCTTTGTCTAAAAACCATGTCTATAATTAATAAGCAGAGTCTTCTGAGATTAATTTTTAAAAAACAGTTTTGAAGAACTGAATATTATCAGGAGCTTGGCCTGGCTGGAAGAGTATGAAGCCATCTTTGGTAAAATGGTCACTCTGTCCAGCAGTAGTATCTAAATGTCTGGACTGAGCTTAAAAAACAGAGCACTAATAACATAGGCTGAAATTAGTAGTGTTAGTGGTTTAGTAATCACCTGTAGAAAATATTTCCCCTTTTAATTTAGGGCTATTTAAACATGTATATAATGAATGAGAAGATTTTATACCTGGACTGGATTGTAGAGACCACATAACTGACTCCTTCTATTTCATGACCAAGTGAATTGGAACACAGAAATAGAAAGTGCTCTCTTTAAGGACTAGAACCCTCATCTACCAATACCTAGATTGGGGCTTTTCTCATGGTATCATATTACAATATCTCTTGCTAGACAACAGAGAATATGGGAAATGTTTTGTTGAATTCACATGACCACAGAGACTGGACATTCATAATTATTTGAATCTTGGTAGAGTAAGAATACCTATAATAATAATAAATGCATAGATAATAATTAAGAATAAATGAGAGACTTCTTTAGTCAGTCCACCGGATATATAATAAATAACATCAGGGGAGGAGGTGGTTTCTGCTCTAGGCATATAGCTTGCAAATTTAAATGGGCACAACAGTAATTCTAGTAGATGAGCAGCCACAGGGCTAGAGGTCTGAGAATCAAGCCAAAATAAAGATCAGGAAACTTTATGTGGCAAGTAGCTTCCAGGTGGGGAGAAAGCACCCTGGATATCCATCTATTGCCCGGCTAAAATACTATAAAGCCTTGGAATGCTGTACAACATTCTTTATCAAAAGACGTCTTTATCAAAAGACGTGTTATCTCTCCATAATCTCTCCTCAGCATTGACTTCCTTTCTCTGTGGTTTATTCAATCTTTTATGTCAGTATCTTTTGTGTATTTTTATTACTCTCTGTTTTATGTTTAAAACTTTGCTGAAGCCATGGGGGAAATACATTAGGTGGGAATGGTTGTCTTTACAGAGCTGTTAAAAATCACTTCAAATGTGAGGATATTAAATAGCCCGGACTCTCAGGGACACCAGGTGGCAATTCAACACCTATTCACTGGTGGTGCCTGGTATGAGCATCGCTGTCATCAGAACAGAATCTCTGATAAAAAGTGTGTGAACAATAGGCAAGAGCTGCACTTGTGCCCTTCACCCAGAAACTGCCATTATTTATATGGATTTCTTTATAGGAAATGTAAGGGCATAAGAATAAGAGTCATGACTGTGTCCATTTTTTAAATATTTGGTGACTCACAGATGTTGCATGGAAATAGTTTACACCTAATTCCCTTCCACCACTTACAAAATGCCCTATTCTAAGTAAATCATATAATTTGGGTTATTTTCCTAAATTATAAAATAATGAAAGATACCATGGAATCCAGGGAATGGATACATAAGGCAAAAATCAGTTTCTAAGGATTGTGACTGATCAGATCAACTTTTACCACAGTATAATGCAAAGTAAAGCTATTCTGAGAAAATATCACTTCAAATATTAATACAGAGAAAAACTATGGGTTTATACAAAAAGAGATGACAACCTTTTTTTTTTCTTCTTTTTCTTGTTTTGAGACGGAGTCTTGCTCTGTCGCCAGGCTGGAGTGCAGTGGCACAATCTCGGCTCACTGCAACCTCTGCTTCCTGGGTTCAAGCGATTCTCCTGCCTCAGTCTGCTGAGTAGCTGGGATTACAGGTGTGTGCCATCATGCCTGGGTAATTTTTGTACTTTTGGTAGAGACAGGGTTTTGCCATGTTGGCCAGGCTGGTCTCAAACTCCTGACCTCAAGTGATCTGCCTGCCTTGGCCTCCCAAAGTTTTGGGATTACAGGCGTGAGCCATTGTGCCCATCCGAAATAACCTTTTGTAATCACTATTCTCTAGAACAGCAGAATGCAACACAGCACAGGCTCCGGATCCGGAGCACCGCATACAGCTGTATAAATCTGGGCAAGTTATGTCTCCTACACCTTAGTTTCCCATGAAAAAATGTGCCTCCTTAACAAGGTTGTTATGGGAATTAAACGAATTTGGATTTGCCAAGTGCTTAAACAATGCCTGGCACAGCGTGAGCACTAGCCACTGGCATATCTTCTCTAGAGCAGAATATCTGTCAATGTTGTTCTCTGTGAATGTGAAGCAAACTTAAGTAATGAATCATTGCTTGCCTTTTGGCAGCATGGTGCAGGAATCTAAAATATTTTTGTTAAAAGAAGTTTCTTTATATTTCTTCAAAGTTTTGATATCATTAGATGAGAGAGACAGATGGAAGGGAAAACAAGTGTGTGGGCTGTATCTGAGGAGGAGAGAGAGGGTCACGCTGCTCTGAATACAGCAAGCATGCAGGAAGGAGCAAGGCCTTGGCAGATGACCTGTGGACTTAAGCGGGCTTTCGGGAAGGATCTGCTTGGTGCTAGGCTTTCTATTGTTCTTTTTACCAAGTGTGTGAGATGCCAGTACTCAATATGTATTTGTGGAATGAGTGAATAAAAAGATGAGTAAGACATAAAATTGCAATCCAGTTGAGTTTTATAAGGCTAGGGTATTAGGATCAGTGGAATCTATTATATAAATATTGTGGTATCTTAATTATCATTCTGAAATAAGTTACAGGATTTTTCCTTAGATATTTTAGATATGGGTATCTGGTGACACTGTTGTAGAGATATAAAAATGACTGGCACATATTTCCAAGGATGTTTTCTTTTCCATTTTACTCTATTCTTTTTTTTTAAAGACTATATTATAAATGTTTTGAGAATAGGAATCCTTTTAGAGTAGGATTTATGCCAGATAGCAGACAGCAAACCAGACTGTGAAGCTTGCTTATTAAAATTTTACAAGGTCTTAGTGGTTTTGTTGAGCTCAGCCCAAAATTTTCAGGAGGTGTTAAAAAGCAGATTGTTTTTAATATATTTTAAAAGTAGGGCCCTCAATCTGAACAGCATACGCTTCTGTATATACACTGAAAGCCTCTGTACACATTTCTACATACACCACGTTTGTAGTTGCAATCAGAATTTTTAAGAAGAAAGTAGGATAGTGTTGAAAAGTTTAAAACGAAATAGCCAAATAGGCAATCCCTATAAGAACCACAAGTTTCTATTTACATAAAGTAGCAAAACAAACTCCTGAAACTTGTGAACTCTTAAAAAAATGTCTTGGTTGTGCCAAAGTTGACAAAAATAAAAGATGAGGTTCTGTTTAAGAAAGGAGGAATAGGTTTGACATTCTCTGAAAATACTTTCCCTGCCTATGATATATATTAATAGTTTTGGTTCAGTTTTAGACAGAAGCAACCTTTTAAATGGAAAAGTCAACTTATGGCTCAAGCCAAGAATCAGAACTAAAGAAAAAGACAGGACTGAACAGTAAACAGCAAAAAGTGAGAGATATTAAACTCTTTAGGAATCTCAGGTAGGAGAAAATTTCTATTATAGAATTTATACTATTGCATGTTTAAGTATTTTATTTTATCAAAGTTTGCTTATTTCCAGCAACCATGCACACAAAAACAAATTTGGATAATTGCTTTCAACACTTAAAATACAAACTTTTGCCTTCTGCTCACATATGGGGATCAGGGATATCCTTTATGAATAGTGCTTCTCAGAGCTTACCATGAACCGCATATTAAAATTAGTTGATACAGCCCAAGGTATGTACTCTACCATTATTTTAAGTATAGGTTTCAAGCATATACTACCTCTATAGGAAAGAAAATGAAGAACTGGTATTCATGAACCAGACAGAAGCCTATATTGTATTAGGTAAACAGATACTAAACTCAGAAAAGTAGGAACTAAGAAAAGAAAAAGGTATAAAAACTAAGAAAATTCACTTCAGAAACCCATGGGAAATGGAGGAGACCATACCTTGAATAACTCAAACTCCTTCTTTGGCATCAACAGCTAATGACAAATGATGAACATAAAATAAGTAATACATAATATATACACACATCAGGCCAGCCAAAACATAACACAGGAAATAATTTCCATTGCCATCATTTTAAGTTACTGAGATAGAGAAACTACACACAAATTCTTTATTTTGAATGTTTGCTTGGTTCATGGATTCTAGTAAGGCCAAGTCCCTCTGGATAAGCACAGGACCAACCCCAGGCATGAATGTCATGAGGAGCCATAGTACTGAAATAAATTGTCATGGCAGCAGAAGTATGACCACAATTCCAGCTTTGGACAATCTGTATTTTTTTAAGCCTAGATCTGATATAAAAATTAATGATTTCACTGCATATTCTATGCAGCTTCTACTCAAATTCATGACATTATTATGAGGTCAGATGTGATCTTTTTCTCAAGACTTTGAAAATTAAAGAATTCTTTCTTGGGGAATGAGAAACCACCCCAGGTTTATAGGCTGTACCTTAGAGAGTCCATCCATTCTTTGTTTACAGACCTGACACTAGAGAGCCTGTCACAGGTCTAAAATTCCCAAATTTAAAAGCAAGTTAATTCAGATGTTAGGGCGAATGAGCTGACCAGGGTCATTGAAATCCTGAAAATGTGGCATGGGCCCTAAGAATGGACCTTCATAGGCCTTCAATGATCAGGAAAAGAGAATCTGACCTATCTAATCTATATCATAAGTACATTTTAATCTTAAAATCAAGAGAGGAAAAATATTGTAATCCAGCTGAACAAGTACTCATGTACTGGTGTAAGGTGAGATGAGTGCAAGTTCAAGGCTGGTCAGTGGCAGATCATTTAAGAGACTGAAGGCAAGGGCTGAAGATGAACTGCTGGACACCAAGCCACGATCTCAGTGCCATCCTCTATTAAGAGGAAGCCACTAGTGGATAGGAGAGCTGTGGGTAAAAAGACAGAAATACCATTTCTTCAAATGTCAGAAATACTATAGATCAGGGGAAAAAGCTTTCAGAGAATCAGGCACCTACTGCTAAACATTTTGAACAATTTCTAGAAGTAAATCAGAAAACATATGTGTAATTTTCCCTGTGTCTCTCACCATTGCCACTCCCCAACCAATTACTCTAGAAAAAAATATATAACCAACTACATATCAAAATGATCAATACACAAAGGTGTTTAAATCCTCTTTAAGAGTGATAACTTTGTAAATGTGTACATACTACATTTTACTAAGAAATCATGCTCACCTGTATAGTATGAGTATAAGGTGGATCAGCACGCCCCAATCCAGATTCTGGAGGTCTCACAATATCCAAAATGTTATTTGGCACAAATCCAGAGTCTCCACTTGCATTTCGAACTTTCCACCATTGCTTCCGATCATCAAGTATCTGTCACGTGCAAGAAAATAAAGGTATAATTTCCATATAAAAGCCATTTTACGAAGGAAGTTCCCTAGACTTCAACAAAGAAAATTTTTCTACTTCTGATAATTAACTCAGCATCAACATAGTGTTGATTGAATGATTCTCAGGAATTACACTAAGACATTTATGAGTATACAGTAGGTAAGGTATCATTATGGTGAATCTACACAAGGTCCATTTTACCTCCAAAGAATGGTCTGCATTATTTGAAGTACTTAAGGACTAAAGTACTTAAAGGACTTAAGGACTAAAATGACTTTTGGAAAAACCCATTGTCTCCATTTTGGCGATAGAAATAAAAAGTATATAAACAACACTTTTTTTCCTTACAAAATTTATTATGATAATTCACCTTACATATTCAAGAAGATGAACTCTCAATTAGAACCTAACAAAGAGAAGTTGGTGTTATGGTGGACTATCCCTAACATCATTAGCTCAATGACTGCTGAGTATATCTGTGCAAGGATATAGGATAAAAAAAGAAAATGTCTCTTATTGAACTATTATGTGCCTCTACATCTGAATTGATAACTAGACTTGGCTCCAAAATGAAGAAATATCAGAAGAAAGAGGGCAAGGAAGAGAGCAAAGGAAGTTAAAAAGCCCACTCCCTCCCCTTCCCACAAAAAAACAAATAAAGGAGTATTCTAAAGCTATCCCCTTAGAAGGAGTATCTGTATACCTCTTCTAAATAGATGTAGGTATTTCTCATATACTATGTCTTTAGTAATATAACACTTTTGAAGGAAAGTTTAGTTATATACCAAAAGAGTAATACAATAAAACTACATTATTAAGAGTATAAAAAAAGAAAAAATTCTATTACCTCTAAAATATCATCCTTTAGAACTGAGAGCTCACTGTTGTTCCTTGCTACAAAGTCATACTTGGATTTGGCATATTTCTTGGGTTGTGATTTGAGTGGTTCATAATTTCTATAAAAAGAAAGAAAAAAGATTATTATTCTGTTTTAGCTCTTCCTAAAGGATAAAAACAGAAAACATTAAGACAAGCCAAATTCTACCAGAAAACTTTCTGAAAAGTTACAGCAGTTTCATTTTATTACATTTTACATTATGACAAATACAAGTTACTTTAAAGTTCTTGCTATTAAAATGAACAAACTGTGGCCATGGAAAAAAACAAATAATGCAAAATCACAAGGCTAGGTGGTACTTAGAAAAATCAAGAATCCAAGTCTATAAATTCTTTGTCAACTAAATACATATACTGGATATTTTGTTAATTATCATCTCTACCACAAAAGAACTAGATAAAGACAAATGTTAGTATTTTTCATAAAATTAAAGGAGACTGAAAATAATTTCCATAGTGGTAATTTTAGTTATATGTTGATTTCACTAATTCAGGCAATGTCTGCAATTCAGTAACCAAATATGTAAATTAAAAATTTATAACTAGGCATCGGTTTTTAGAAACACTTTGCACAGTTATCTAAACTGCAAAAAAAGACAGATATGCACTAAGTATGAGACTAGTAACACTTTCAAATAAATAAATAAATAATTTAATTCACTATAAACTTTTAAAAAGTGTATCGGCCCTATTTTTTAAAAATAAAGCTTCCTCAAAAAACCAAATACCTCTTCTAATCATTAAATGAGTACTAATAGATTTAATAACTTAACTAAAGATTACTTTTATTTGTAACACAATACACTTGATGCATTAAATATTTGTATTTTCTTCACCTATTTCAATAATAAAATTACTTTAACCCTTTATTAATTTTACTTCCTAGTCTTCTCCTCCATTTACATTCCCACATTTATTTACAGATCTCTACAAGGGAAATAGCAGGTAGAGACTAAAGATGTTAGGTCATCCTACCCCATCAAGTTGCCATTATTTTTGCTGTCTACCAAGTTCTCTGGAATGCTGAGTTATACCAGGGCCTGCAGGACAGTTGTAGACATAATAATGTATCCTGTCATCATAGGTTTTTGTTACTTCTTAGGTAGTAACTCCATTGGAGGAGGGAGATAGGGACAAAGAAGAAAGAAGACCAGTAGAGAACACCTTATAGACAAGCATGTATGAACAGCTTATTGGCTATTTTTAGTACATTAAAAAGAAGATTGGTGGAAAAGGTGAAATTATGGTGAAGTAATTAATATATGTTATTAATAATAATAATAATTTTAAAACTGTGTTCCATAGATTTCCCATCCCTATCCCTACTGGAATAGCTCTGCTTTTATTTACTTTATATATTCACATTTAATCTACTAAGATTTCATTTGGGGGATAAAAGAGATTCAATTACCCCAAACATTAGGAAAACAGTAATCTCAGTGTTTTATCTTCCTCTCTTCCCCTATTTTCCTTTCTCCTATGATCTGCAAAATAATCATTATTAATAATGGAGAGTTAAGGGTCTATAACAAAGTTTTTTTTATCTTGCAGGTCTCAGAAGTGTTTACCTTAAGTGCTTTAGAATTTACAAATCTTTACGGCTCACAGCTTCTTGCCCTCTATAGGTTAAGCATGGATATGACACTGACCATAGTTATCAAACAGATAATCACAATTTGTAATTTTTCAGAGGTACCAAACTTTCTTGGCCAGGCGCGGTGGCTCATGCCCCTAATCCCAGCACTTTGGGAGGCTGAGGAGGGCGGATCACCTGAGGTCAGGAGTTTGAGACCAGCCTGTCCAATATGGTGAAACCCCATCTCTACTAAAAATACAAAATTAGCTGGGCATGGTGGCACATGCCTGTAACCCCAGCTACTGAGGAGGCTGAGGTGGGAGAATCGCTTGAAACCAGGAGGCAGACGTTGCAGTAGGCCGAGATTGTGCCATTGCACTCCAGCCTGGACGACAAGAGCAAAACTCTGTCTCAAAAAAAAAAAAAGAGGTACCAAAGTTTCTTAAGAGCTATGGAATGTAACAAAAGGTATGGGCTCAGTTTCTGATTTGGAATAATAGATGTGCCACTTGATAGAGAGCAGACATATAGACAGTTGTAATTTGAGAACTTCTCTAAAATATTAATGGCATCTGACAGCAGTAAGCTATAAAACTCAAAGGTGTGGGCTTTAAATTCAACGAATGGTCTACCTAATGGCATAGTAATTTCACAGAACAGTTAATATACTTTGTATGGCATTGTTAAGCTAAATATGTTCTGAGAAGCCCTCTGTACTTCCACACATGAGTCCTGTGGACAAATCATAACCTAATTTAGTAGGTAGACACATTGAAAACCCAATTTAGGAGTATGCTTCTGTAACAATAGCTGAGTCTCAGCCAATCCCAGCAGCCATACTTCTAGCACTCATAGGCTGCTGACTGTTCAAATTGTGTGCAAATGCCAGACTGTAACCAGTCAGCTGTTTCTATACCTCACGTCCGTTTTCTGTACGTCACTTTCCTTTTTTTGTCTATACATTTGCTCTGACCATGAGGCATCCCTGGAGTCTCTCTGAATCTGCTGTGATTATGGGGGCTCCCCAATTCATGAGCCGTTTTTTCCCCCATTTGCTCAATTACACTGTTAAATTTAATTTGTCTGAAGTTTTTCTTCTAACAGTATCTACCGCATTCCTGCTATGTAATAGAGTTTAAGGTCAATAATAATTATTTGTAACAACAAATTCCAAACCTCTGTATATTTTATATCAGACCACAATTTTCAGAGAGTTTTTCAAAATGATGACAAATTTTCTTAGCAACATAGAACATCAATGATTCATGTATTTATCAACTATCCTAGCTCCTATTAAGTCCAACTGAGGCAGAATCCATAAGAACAACTGAGATATAAAATCTACCCACCACTCAAGGTATTCAAAAAAATTCTTTCTATGGCGAACTTCTGACCACTCTAGTCTATTATTCCTTCATGGAATTTCCTTCACCATATTTTATTTAAATTTCTATTTATCAAAGGTTACTAAAAGAAACCTTATAAAATTCACGACAGCCTTCTCTGTGGTGAGGAAAAAAAATTGTTAAAAATAAATGTCCCTGACATCACCTATCCCATCCTACATTAAGTTTCATGAGACAAATATTATTGAGAATTTAGGAGGAAGAAAAGCATTTTTTATCCCAATGAACTGATACTCATTCCTTTTCCTAATGTTAGCAAATGATTATGTTTCTCTTTTTGTTCTGACAGCCAGAAATCTGAAAGACAAATCTGAAATTCAACAATAGTGTCAACTTTTACACTTCATAAAAATTCTCATCTTCCCTCTTAACTTCTTAATTTTATATTTTATTTCATTATTTAATTTTCAATAATAATACTACTTTAACTACATATAATTTAAGTGAGCTAACAATCTATTTTGGAAGTAGAAGGGGTACAAAGATATAACTAAATCAATAAACCAAAGTTACATTTCCCTGATACTCGATAAAGATCATACAAATCAAGGTAAGCTTTTAAAAGACTCTGTGGTAAGGTGCCCAAAATAAATGGCAGAGTTTATTCCATCAGTAATACTATCCCTTATAGATATGCAGGTGAAGGACAGGGAAGTAGTGACTCTGAAATACTGGATACACTCTCATGCACTTATTCATCCAATCCATCAATCAAATAAATCTACACTTATGGAGTGACCACAGTATGCTAGATGTGGTCTTAAAATGGAACCTGAAAAAAGTTTTCTAATGTCAATATGTACTCTACATATGCACTCAAGTGGTTTTCTAGCTACTTAGCTGTGGAAAATCATCCAAATTACTGAAGTGATAAAACTGAAAGAAATCTATTAATCTGAAATGATTTCTATAATATTGACATCTAAGACAGAAAGAAAGAAAAAAGAAAATATTAAGACGAGTACTAAGTTAGTTAAGAAGGATTTCAATGAAATAATGTTCAAGCTTCAAAACCGATTTCCAACTGTATCTACTAAAAATTAATTATATAATTAAAACATTCTCATATGTTGGCATTTAAAATATATATTATTCATTGCTGACTTTTCTTTGTACTCAATTTAATGTCACTGATGCCCTTGGAGTTATACCTGTGTAATTTCTACAGCAATTACTTTAAGCATTACCTGTCACCTTCCCTGACAAAGAACAAAAATTTTGAATCTCACTTTCTTCAGATTATATTAAGAAAAGAGTGTACAGAAAAGAAATAAAGGGCATATAACTCTTGTGGTAAGAGAGGCTTTGAAGCAGGAAAGTACTAGGCTGAGTTCTCTACCCCCAGTTCATTGAATGACCCTCCTCCTATACCCGTGTTATCAACATTTTACCTCCTTTTCTCTTTTCTACATGGCTTGGCTCTATGTAGATCTCACTTACTAAAAACAAGATTGGAAATAAAAAAAAAGAGAACTTATTCCAGTTCCTTTATTTCTTCTCATCCCAATTCTCCATCTCTGCCTATATTAAATTTTTTAAGAGTGAAAATATAGAAGAATAAATGAAGTATAAAACTGGAAAGTCAAGATAAAAAGATGAAATAGCACGAATGACAAATAAGGCATTGACCCTGTTTAAATATTTAGTTTATACTCAGTTTAAATATATCTATCTAGAGGAAGGCTTATTTGTTTTCATTGGGTGAAGATAAAGATGGAAACTGTTTCCTTTAAAAGCTACAGAGCTGGAAGGATCCTCAGAGACCATCTGGTACAAACTAATGGAGGGTTTCAAGACAATTCTTTCTTCTTAATGTACACATTTTGTCAGAAGTAGCTTTTAAAAAATGGAAAGTCATCCAAAGGCATTTGCACTAAATGAGAATTACAGACTGAAGGTCCAGACATCTTTTGTTGATCAAAACCAGTTCTCTAAAGGAACAACTGAAACTTTATCAACTAATTAACAGACAGAAAGTTCAAAGAAGCAGCAGACAATACAGACAGTGTCACCTCTGTTAGCACTAGATCAGACAGTTATCCACAGCTCTCAAAAGGGTGCTCATTAAATGTTACCTATCTATATGGCGATTAGAAGTTGGCTTAAAAGCAACAGCAGCTTCCCCTTGCTCCAGGTGGGATCCTCTTGTGTAAATGTTGCTACCGAACGCATGGCCATCCGCTGGATGATACTCTGATACACTGGAATGCTGAAAGACAAAGTGGGGCAGATTAAAGAATCACCAAATACTATTTGAATCAGCACTCAGGTCAGTCAACAAGATCTCTCAACTATATTGTGATAAGTTTTCATTTTCAAGTGACGGATCATTATGTTAACACATTATGAAATGGGAGTGATAACATTTTTGTCAAAGACTTACTTATAATAAGAAAAGTCACTAGTGCAAAGGGTAATCTTGCTCTTTCTGTTCAAGAAACTGTCACCACTCTAGCAAAGTAAATATTGTCACATGAAAATCAACTGAACTCTATGCATTAAAATTATACTGACTTCTCTTTTTTTTTCAATTTTAAAATGATACACAGAATATTACAGTATTTTCAATTTTTAAAAAAATAGCAGCACTATTATCATCTTTGCTGTTAAGGGAAACACAGAAAGGCACAACTAAATGGATCTTGATAGCCACGAGTCCAGGATAAGAGCATGCTGGAGTCATTTCTTTTTTGCAGTTAAGATAATTCAGACAGGAAACTACTGGGAGCGACCAAGAGTGACAGTTGAGATTCACAGGTCCCACTGAGGACCATGGTTTCCATGGTTTTAAAGCTATAGACCAGCAATCCCCAACCTTTTTGGTAGCAGGACTGGTTTCATGGAAGGCAATTTTTCCATGAACCCCAGGGCCGGAGATGATGGGGATGGTTTTGGGATGAAACTGTTCCTCCTCAGATCATCAGGCATTAGATTTTCATAAGTGTGTAACCTAGATCCCTTGTATGTGCAGTTCACAAGAGGGTTCTTGCTCCTAATGGAATCTAAAGGTGCAGCTCATCTGACAGGAAGTGGAGCTCAGGCAGTAATGCTCCCAGGCCTGCTGCTCACCTCCTGCAGTGAGGCCCAGTTTCTAACAGGCCACACACCAGTACTGGTCCATGACCCAGGGACTGGCGACCCCTGCTACGAGAATACATGCTCAGACTGGGAGAAAACAAACAAAAACTCCCCAAAGCCTTTACATTGTTTCTTTATATGAAAATGAGGTCTGGAAGAAGCATGATAGACACTGAAGCACTGGAATTCCTTGGCTATTTTCATTATGGATTTTGTGTATTTGTTGATAGATTCATTGGGGCAAAATAGTTGAAACTGGGAATGTTTCAGAAAAGTCTTGAACATATGGTTACCACAGTTAATTCTAATGGCAAAGTAAGCAGGAGGAAGGCTGAGTTTATCCACGGACATGGCAGGTGACGTTTATATATACAAAATCAGGATACCGTGCTTAATATAAATACAAATAAACAAGTTCAGCCTTTTAAATTAAAAAAATCTGAGCTTAATTAATTCAGTTTATCATTTCCCTGGGAAAGAGTAGAGGCGCTACATTAGATTAGGTAATCTTTAATTAAAGGCTGTTCTAAAGAGGGGAGTGCTCTGTTAGAAGCACCCACACCTTTTGCCCAGCTCTGAACATTAACAGTGAAGTCAGCAGTATGAAATCACTGGGTCCTGAGAGTGACTGGGAATACTGAAAGGGAGAAGAGAAATGATGACTAATGACTAACTGTGATGACTACCAAAGCTCACTTAGGGTTCAGAGGAAGTAAAGAAGCTGAGTACTGCCACCCATATTTGTCACTGTATGTCACCTATGTCTTTCAATCCTAAACAAAAATCATAAGATCCTGAATTACCCAAGTCTTGTGGTAAATGCATTTATTATAGTAGCAATAAAGTATAATAAAATCTCTCTTCTAGGGATGATTACACTTTTATGCATTTTAAGTTACCATTACTCGGCCTCTTTCCAACAAAATCTCAAGGCATAAAATTCCCTGGAACTGCTAGCATGTGTTTTTCATTTTTTAAAACCTCTGAATAACTACTTCAGCCATAAAATGAAATACAGTTTATAACAGGAAAATGATAACTCATTACAAGTAAGGATTCTCAGTAATTCCTCTTTTAAAATCACTTATTCAGTGAAAGTAGACAAACTTATATCCTGGGAGCCCATTACTCTCTTCTTAAATACACAAATTGAGAACGAAATCACAAAAGTGAATTTCTGAGGCATACATTATAAAGTGAGTATATTTTCTTATTTAAGATATGAAGGCTATAAGCTGGAAATTTTTAGGATGTAAAAACAGTCAGCTGTAACTATAGCAACAGCAAGTGTATCATAATTTCATGTTTGATTATATTTTCTTTCCTCTAGAAAAACTGCCCTTTAAATGGAAAGAAAGTTCACAGTGATGAGGCCTGAACTCTGAAATACAGGCAGGGATATACACTTGCCAACCAAGCAGTGAGGTCATCTTAATTATTCATTTAAAGGGAAGGACAGGCATGGAATCCACCTCTTCCCTTATAATACAGCCAGAGAAAAAAAAACAATTACATTAGAAAAAAATAATTTCAAAGTAATATGTTGCTTTATTTTTAAAGTTTCAGGAATTGAACCAAACTTCTATAATACTATTGTTATTGTCCAAATAATAGTTCACAAAGGGAACAATTTTTAAAATTTAATTTAGATAAACATTTCACCTTAAAAGTAGTTACAGGATATAATACACCATGGTTTGACAATTCATTCCTTCACACCACATTTGCCACATTATAAATACCTATGATAGCCTGAGAAAATTAATCTAAGGAATTAATAAAAATAATAGGACTTTGGGAAGATCTCGTCATCATTTACAGTTTCTTCTTCAAACTAGATCTCATTCACCTAATTCTTCAGGTTCTGCCCATCCTATTTGTGTTTGGTCCAGCTTTAATCAATGTTCAATGTTCTTTTCCAACAAGAAGAGTCACAGAAACATCATTTGTAAGGAATGTGACAAGACAGCATACTCAATTTCATTCTCTCAACTTGATTCCCAAATAGGTTATACTCTAAAGATGACTAAATACTTAAAAGATAAAATGAATGTTAAGATCTCCTCAAGGTGTATAGTTTTATAAATGATCATTTGAACCTAAGGACTAGAGTACAGAAGAACTTTGGTCCTCTAGCAAGGGGGATAGGACTCCAGAGGCTTAGAACTAGGCAAAAGGGAAGAAAGAAAACAAACAGAAGACAAGAGAGGCAAAGCAACGTGAAGAGAAGAAGGATAAAATAATTAGGGACATTCAGGAAACAGCTGCTTGGGACAGGTTAGAGGATCTAGGTTCAGGGAACTGTCTAGAGGGCCTGATAAGGGGAGAGGAAAACAGAAAGAAATAAGCCAAAGGGCAGTAGTGCAATTCCCTGACAAGGAGAGAAAGTCATCCTAAAAAAGCCTACTTAGGATCGCCAGAGCCAGGAGAACAGTGGCAACAAGGGGAGGGGGAGGGTTGACAGGCTATAGGAGAGCAATTTGGGTTGGGGTTGGGCTTCACAGAGGAACACAGCAACTGTCACAAAAAATGACAGAGGCAAGAGAGAGAGGTAAGTCAGGAGAGGGTAACATTCAGACTTTGATTCTAGAACACTTTTCAGATCAATCAAATGAGAACTTGCAATCAGAATTATAAGAGAATACAGAGATAATTACACTGTCTACAAAGGGTAATGTTAAAAAAAAAAAACTTTACCTCGGTGGATAATCTTTTTATTTCCTGTTTGCGCTGATGTTCTGCTACATTTGCCACAGATTCTGCCAGTTGATAAAGATCTTGTTCCATTGTTGCTCCCATAAAGTTCAGCATTGGGGGCTCCCAGCCATTGCGGAACCGTGGAACATATGGTGGAATAAACTGTTCTTTTGGCCACTCTGCTCTGTAGGAGGGAATGAAGGCGTATAAACAATAAAATCTAGGAATGTATCCATACTCACAGTTATCTTCGGTAAGGCTAGACATACACACGCACACACACATAAACAACAAAAACAGCACATAGACCTAATCTGTCTTCCATCTACCCAAAAAGAAAAAGCAAACATGTTTATGCCAGTATTTCACACCAATAAAATGAAAGAAAGATTGAAATCTGTTGCATGATCTGTTTTCACAACATTGCCCCAATTCTCTGTTAAACTCAAGTTTTTAACATGGGTATAGGTTTTTAAAAATTTGTGTAAGAAGGGAGAGTGGAACTAGGAGTATAAGTATTTAGAGAACAAACTTCTCTAACATTTAAAGTAGTTTCAGATTCCCAACTTTCCCTTCACTCCTCTGCCATCGTTATTGAAACCTCCTGGTATTAGACGTATCTTTCAAAAGAGAAACAGTCCAGCAAGTTCTTAAGGTTTATGATTTTTAAATTTATGAAGTCCCCTAAAATGAAACAGATGGCCAGTTTTATAAATTAAATGTATCAGCTCTGTTTTAATCAGTACAAGTCTAATCTGTAATCACAATCATATCAGTTCATCATTTAATGACACTGAGTGAAACTTATTTCTATAAGATCCTAATCACTCATGAACCACAAAAATAACTAGGACAAAAATGAGGGCTTCGTTTTTGCTAGAATATGTTGCTTTATCTTTCATATTTAATTCTTCATGTAATATTTCTACTATGATGAAATCAGCCATCTTATTCAGATTGTTATAGATTTTCATGGTTCTTTTTATTTTTATGAGTTTTTAAATCAGTCAGTACATTCATTTCCGAAGACTCTTAACAATCAGGATCTAAAATGACCCTTTCTGCATGTTAACAGCTAATATAGTTCGTTTTGATGTAGTTTTTTGAATGTTAATTTTCTTATTTTAAGATAGAACCCTAAACAAAGAAATTAAGGAGCCTGAGCTATATTTGTAATGTGAGGCTTGATCAATTTAATAAGCTTCATGAAATTAAAGGATACCACCTAAGCTTATCATAAAATCATAACCTATATAAATCTAATAGATTTAAGTGATCTATTTACAATGGAATATTATTCAGCCATAAAAACGAAAGAAATCCTGTCATTTGCAGCAACATGGATGGAACTGGAGGTCATTCCGTTAAGTGAAATAAGTTCACTCATATGCAGAAGCTAAAAAAAGTGGATTGCATGAAGGTAGAGAGTAGACAGGTGATTACTAGTGGCTAACAGGGATGGGGCAGGGTTGCAGGGAGATGAAAAGAAGTTGATTAATGGATACAAACGTACATTGAATAGAAGAACTAAGACCCAGTGTTAGATCAGTAGGGTGACTATAGTTGGCACTAACCTATTGTACATTTCAAAATAGCTAGAAGAGAAAAATTCAAATGTTCCTAGCATAAATATTTAAGATATTTAAGGTGATGGATATCCTAATTACCCTGATTTCATCTTTATACATTATATGAATGTATCAAAATATCATATGTACCCTGAAAATATGTACAACTATTAATAATGTATCAATTAAAAATTACAAAAATAAAAAGATTTAACCAGTTTTATACAGTATAAGAACAGTATTATATGGCATACACTGTGCTATACTAATACATAAATAGTATAAATAAATGTAAATATTTTCAATTTAAAGGCAACAACTGCAATGCTTTCAAAGAATTCTCTGCTTAACTATATTCCAACACAAGCAACTGTCGAAGTCCAAAAAATAAGTGGAAACGTTTGTATATGTTTCAATAGGAGAAAAATGGAGAAAAAACATTATGAATTGGCCCATGACTCTTAGGCTAACCCATTCAAAAACATTAGGAAGACAAATGTCTAAGTGGCCATGCTAAGTGATTTGTTCTAAGTGGTGAAATAAATAAAAAGATTTAGATAAATGAGCAAAGCAAAAATTATTTATTTACAATCATGAAATTAGAAATATTTTCTTACCTTGCCTTGCTCAGCAAGCATTAGTACTACAGTTGTTAATAATCTGTCTTCCATAATCACTTTATTGACAAATGTACAATTCTTAAAATTACCCACTCTTCCTTTTCAGTTCCATTGTGACTCTCTAGTCCTGATGAATACTTATTTATAAGGAGCCTCTACTAAAACATTAGCATCTCAAAAGGCCTCTGCCTCCAGTTACTTCTGTCCTTGTCCTTGCTAGCCTCAACTACCAGACTGACCTTTCTAAAACATAGATGTCATTATTTCACACCTCTATTCACAAAGTTGTTGGTTCTCCACAGCCTACAGAACCATGCTCCAACTCTTTAGCATGGCACTGAAAGCCTGCATAATCCAGCCCTCAACTCTATATGCTCATTTTAATACCCTCCTCCTCCTGCCCTTCCACAATCATCTGCTACCCAAAGTCCATATTCTAGAGAAACACATCTTTATCCTCTCTTCTCTTAACTACCTCATGCTTTCACTTCTGCTTTTCTCTCTACCTGGACAGGCCCCTGCCCTGCTATGGAACTGTGGAAATCCTACTCATCCTGCTAAAAGGCAGTTTAGCAAACTAATGACGAATACTGACTCCAGAGCTACATGGCATGAGTTCACATCCCTGCTCTGTCACTTACAAGTTGTGTGACCTTGGGCAAATTACTTATCCTCTCTGGGCCTTACTTTCCTCATCTGCAAAATCGGGATAATAAGAGTAATTATGTAAAGTGCATGGACTAGCAAGCACTGTGCACGCATGTGTGTGTGTGTGTGTATGTGTGTGAACTCTATGTGTACCTGTTGATTTTAATGCCAGCTCTTCTTTGAAAGCTAACTGCCCTCCTGTCTAAATCCTCTTCCTGACTGCTCCCCCTTGCCAACCAACAGCATTTTGTTTATGATTCACTCCTAAGGTATATCATGCCTTATATTACATACACTTCTATCTCTTCCACTAGATTTGTAGCTTTTAAGGGTTTAGGCTTTTTCATCCTATGACACTTAGCCCTCGTATGTACAAGGTTAAATAAATGTCTCATTAGATCCATGTAATAAACAAAGAACGGTACTTAAGGCATTATAGGTGGCAAATGCTGAACTCATATATGCTTACCTGGCTTTCATCCAAGTTGCTCCCAAAGATATCCACAGCTGCCGTTCATCACCATTGACAGTATAATTTAAGAAATCAATTGTGTCCTTAGTCAATAGGGGACTAAGTACTGAACTGGCTAGTTCAGGACCTCCTGTTGCCTGCACCACCTAAAAGAATAAACCATTTTTAGCAAGAAGATGACTATTCTTTGTGTATTTTCAAAATGTGTAGACAAAATGGCAGACATGCCAAAATAAGCACTATTTTTTAATAGTCATATTAAATTTTGATGCTGTGCAATATGCTACCGAATGAAAAACAGCTTGTCAAATCAACTTGCCCAGCCCAGCAGTGCTTTAAAATCTAAAATGAAAGTTAACAATTTAACAACTTTCACAGCATCTGCCTATGGGCTGCATATGACTACAGTTTCTCTGGAAGATTCTGAAGGCTATGTAGAGAACTCTAGATCAGGTGATTTTACTATCCCTGTTTTGTTGTTGTTGTTGTTTTAAATATGTGTTTCTCTACTGGCAAATCTATTATGCTAAACTTGAAAAATACAGTTCCCAAGATGAATACTATCAAGAAAAACAATACTATCAAGAGTTAACAGTCTATGGCTGTGCCTATACAGACACATAAAAAATAAAAGGATCCAGGGAGGAAGGCGAAACAGGAATGAGAACTGGTACTCTGAATCTATGGTACTTTTCTCCAGAATTATTTTTGGAAAATTTCCCTGATTTAATATGGATAATTTAATGACAGCAGAAACAAACAAACAGGTGCAATTCTCTGATAAGCAAAATGAGGATAAGTAGATGTCCAAAAACGGCTCTAAATTTACTTCTTATGAGCTATTTTCTGGCTTAGAAAAATGGTAGTTATCTCCTAGAGCAGAAACCAGAGACCCTTTATAAAATCTTCCCTTCTCAGAGATGTGGCATAAGAAGAAAGGAGATTTTTTGAATGGCTCCAATCATCCAGGTGTTCTCAGCATGCTATGCTGTTCTAGGCCTCTGTGTATTTGCACATGCTGTTCCCAGTTCCCCAGAAGGCCCTTCCCCATTATTCAGAACTCTACTCAGGTCCCAAGTCTTAGGAAAGCCTGTGTTAACCCCACAGTGTAACTCTGATGTACTACTCCCCACCCTGCATCCTCTAAACAATTTAGGCGTATTAGTAACACATTATACTATTACACTGTAATTTATGCATATGAGTAACACACTACACTGTTACACTGTAATTTATGCATATTAGTAACATATTACACTATTACACCGTAATTTATGGCTTTTCAGTTTCCCCTCCTTGAGGAGTTGGACTAAGACTTATCTGACTTTCAACTGCAGATGATACAGTGGTACTGGAATGAATGAAAAAAGATGGCAGATAAAGGAGGAAAGCTAACCCTTATTTGAGAACAAAACCTACCCTGCCTACCTAGCATAGTAATTTTTAACTTCCAACCTTGAACACGTTTCCAATAAATATGTGGCAATAAGAGGGAAAAGTAAAACTAAAGAAAATGAGTAGATGAATATAAAAATCTCTGATTTGACAAAGAGGAAATAAAATGAAAGAAACTGTAAATGAAAGGTTAAGAGCCATCGTTCCCTCTCAAGAACGTGCGCAGGCACATGTGCTGTGGCTATGCTTGTGTGTATACGTCCATGCTGAGGCAAGAGGAGAGCAACTTGCAGGTGTAAAGCCACTACATCATGCCTGGCCAGTAGCAGGCCCTGAATAGATGTTCCTCCCCATCTCCCTTGTCCAAGTAAAATGTCTGGGGCCCTGTAGGGAGAACATTAAATGGACCAGCAAAATATTATGATTGTAGGGACCATTAATAAGGAGTAATTTTTGAGAAAAGCAGAGATACTAAACATTGGCAAGTAAACCAATGTTTTCAGGCACATAACCTGATCACAAAGACCAATTTGTATATGTCAGGGAAACCAGTCTTATTATGTTATAGCTCTACTCTGTGTAATGACTAGACATCTACATATGATCTCTCAAAGTGTGTGAAATAAATAAGAAGAGGCAGCAGAAACTGCTTTATAAATAATACTTACAAATACTCAAACTAAGATAGCATCAAAAATGTTAAAAAATAAGGAATACAAACTTTGTTAAGGAACTAGTATCAGTTTTTTTGCATATGTATCCCCTTGGTCTCCGTCTAATTTTTTAAAAGCAATTATATAGCAAGAATTTTTCAGAAATAATTAGGCAAGTAGAAATCTGATGCTCCATATATAGCAACAACATATGGAAGCATTCATAAATTATTGATGTACTCTTGGACTTTCATCTTCTAATGCCTTATTGCTTAGCTTCTGACATTCATGTTGATAATGTTACTTACTTTCCTATGTTTGTAAAGCAATACTCATTTCATATTCTACTTCAGGTCTTGTCTACTTATCCCTGGGGAAAGAAGGATGAGAGTTATCCTCCCTTACTGCCTCCTGTCAATCTTACTTGCTGGTTCTTCCCATTCTCCTAACATCAAATGCCCAGGGCTCAACCAGTCCTTGGCCTGATTTCTCCATTGAACTCCAAATATATATACTCAACTATCAATTCAAATTTCCCCATCTGGATGCAACTCAATTTTGATATGTCTAAAACTGAATTCTTCACCAACCTCCAAAAACCTGCTCTACCCAGTCTTCCCCATCTTGGTTAATCATCACTCCATCCTGTCAGTCTTAGGCCAAAAAGCTGGGAACAATCCTTGGCTCTCGCACAGTATATCCAATCTAGCAGCAAATTTATAACCAGATCAGACTTCTCACCACCTTCAACGATACCATGTCCAAGCACCATAATCTCCCATCTGGATTATTTTAGTAATGACCCTAGCTTCTTCTTCCCCAAAATTTCTAAACATTATAGCCAGGGCAATCCTTTTCTGCTGAAAACTCAATTGTCAAAGGTCTCCCAATTCCTGATAAAGACAAACAAGATGTATTTTCCTGTTATCCCGCTGATACCATCTCTTTCTAATCTTTTCTTCCCTCATTTCGTTGAAGTCACAGTATCTACGTATTCCAAGAACATCCTTTGCATGTTACCACCTCAGAACATTTACACATTAACTATTCTCTGTCTGGAATTCTCTTCTTTCAGGGATCCACATGATCCATTCTTTACTTTCTTTACTCCAACGACATCTTCTCATTAAGGCTTCCTTTAACCAACCCTACTCAAAAAGTGCAACACTCCGTTTCTCACACACATACACACATGCACGCATCTCCCTGGAGAACTCCCAGTTCTCCTTCGCTCCTCTATTTTTCTGCATAGCATGTGATTTTTAGACTACTGTATTACTCAGACATTTATTTAGGTTATTGGTTACCTCTGTATGCTACAATATAAGTTCTAACAGTGTAAGAATTTTTGTCTGTTTTGTTCCTGATGAGTTACTTTAAAGCCAAGCACAGAGGAGGCTCTCAATTTGTATTTGTAGAATAAGTACATAAATGAATAAACAAGTCAGAGACAGTTCAGGAGATGAAGGAACACCTCAATAAAAAGAACATGGGTCTCTGAATGACTTCATGGAGCAAGCCATCCATAAAGAACTAGACTTCTCATGATTATTTTGTGAGAATGAGAAAAACATCTACATTTTTCAAGGCACTGTATATTATATACTAGTATACATTGAAACACTGGTATACAATAAATCTTTATTTATTTTCATATTCCTAGCACTGTCAGAGACACCAGTTTCCTCAACTATAAAATAAGGTGCTTAAACTAGATGATTTATAAGGTTCTTTTAAATTCTCGAATTTTACATTCTTGATGTTTACACAAATGGCAAAGAAATAGTACCCACACAAGGTAATGAAGAAAAGTAGTTTAGATAATCCAGACAGACACTTGGGGTTAAAAAATATACTAAGAATGATTCTTTCTTAAACTAATAAAATCTCACCATATTTAATGGAGTAAACAAAAAGTGAACCAAATCTGCAGCACTAGGATTCTGAATATGAGACTTTAGTTTGGCCTGCAACATGAAGAAAACAGAAAATAGATTAATATCAAGCAAAGTCAGACACTCAGAAAGGTCCAACATAGACTCAGAGGGGGTGGTCTTTACCACCAGTTTCATTTTACATACATTCCTTAGCATGGATAGAGTGAGAATAGAAGTCATTGTTTTTCAATCAAGTCTCATAGATATATATGTTTTAAAATTTGCTGTTTTAATTGAAGGCAAATCAAAACATACATACCCCCCAAAAAATCTATAAAAACAATTTTATTTCTTAATTTGATCAGAAACATCCTGACTAGACTTTCATCTTTTTCATTTATTTCTTCTAATTCTATATACATAAATTTCACTTACCAGAAGGTTAAATCCATGTTTAAACTTTTGGAAACAGTCAAGAAATTCATCAGGAGGTGGAGGTTTTGCCCGCAGCGTTAAAACACCCTCTAATGAAATAAGCAAGAGGAGGAGATCAGAGCAAAATCCAAGAAAACTTATTAAATGGAAAAACAAAAACCACATTTATGTCTGTAAAATTTGAGGATCTCATCAGACATGCTACCTAACTACTGGGCTACATCTCATAGTCTGACTGTAAGAAACTGAAAAGATACAAAGTTCAAAATGGATTGCTCTGTCTTTAGGCACTACAAATTACTCATTTAATTCCAGAAATATACATTGTAGCCTTTCTCTATGGCAGGCATTGGGCTTATCATTGTGAAGGGTATAAAAGTGAGTAAGTGACAAGCCCTGCCTTAAAAGTTAATAATATACATGAATCAGATAAATAACAAGACAAGTACCAATCGTTATGAGAAGAGACTTACCTGGTTGGGAGATAAGGAAATGGATACTTAAAAGGTATTAGATGGAGAAAGTAGCCTCTAAGATGGGATCTGAAAAAGTTTGGTCCAGGGCGATGTGGTGGGAAAACCATCATGGTTGTATAAAACAGCATCAGCAAAAACAAGGAAAGGGGGAATTGCATGTATATGAAACAACAAACAAAAGCAGAGAAACATGAGATTGGAAGGGTAGATCAAGGTTAGATTGTGGATAACCTTGATTTCCAGGGTGAACAGTTGTACTTAAATCAATAGAACATGGAACTAGCGTGCTTTACAGCAGAAGCATGAAGTGGCTGAACGCTTTTGAAGATTGTTCTCACAGCATGAAAAAGCAGAGGCTTAAAACTGCTTAGAAAGCAGGGTAAAAAAAAATGATAGTAGCTTGAACTGGATATGAAAATTAAAAGGGAAATAACTGGATACAGGAGATGTTGAGAAAATAAAATTGATGTTGGCTACAAGCTAGAGAATGAAATCATAGAAGAATCTGTGGTTTTCAATCTGGGTGATCAAGAGCATAGTATATCTTTCACAGAGAATTTCAAAAAGAATAAGTGGTTTATGATACCAGGAAGCAATAGTACTTAATTTCAGAATATGTGGAGAGGAGGCACATTCATGTATTCACATGTAGAAGATAAAGCCAAAGGTGATATGCTTATCATATAACTATGTGGTAGAGAAAGATTTGGAAATTATCTGTAATGTAAGGGATATTTATTTACTATTTTATGTCTTTCCATCTCTACCATTTTGTCAGCGGAAGTATAAACATTACTTCCGTAAGTTTAATTTTATATAGCTGAGGCCATTTTAAATAGCTGAACTGCAGCATACTTCAAAATTGTCTATATGTGACTTCGTATGTGACCTGAATGTACTGTTTAAAGTTTTGTGATAAAAAATTCAAATCCGTTGAAACTTCTAAATATTTTAATAAGTCAACTCTTTTATTTAATAATATGGTTCTAGTTTATAATAGAATAAATTCAAATATAAGAAGAATAGAGCTATGTCTTTCTTTAACAGACACTTAATTTTACAATAACTAATCAAAACTACAGACAGATGATCACTGCCTGAATCTCAGAGTCTCTGCGATTTAGGTAAAACATTCCAGGATCTTTCTTCACTATATAGCTGACTTATAACCAAAATGGACTCTTCCTGAGTTCATCTTACTCTTTGCCTAAATCTCAGGTGCTACCCCAAGACTAGAAGAAGAACCCTAGTCCACAATCAATGAAGTTTTGCTAAGCAGTTCATGAGGGTCAAAACTCTGCCTAGTACCAGAGTTCTTTTTTTTTTTTTTTTTTTTTTTTGGACACAGAGTTTCGCTCTTGTTGCCCAGGCTGGAGTGCAATGGCGCCATCTCGACTTGCTGCAACCTCCACTAGGTTCAAGCGATTCTCCTGTCTCAGCCTCCCGAGTAGCTGCGATTACAGGCACATGCCACCATGACCAGCTAATTTTTGTATTTTTAGTAGAGATGGGGTTTCATCACATTGGACAGGCTGGTCTCAAACTCCTGACCTCAGGTGATCTGCCCACCTCAGCCTCCCAAAGTGCTGGGATTACAGGGGTGAGCCACTCCAGCCAGTACTGGAGTTCTAACCAGTCATAAGAAGATTAAGAAAATCCAACTTACCTCCTGGTCCTTTCTTTTTACCTTTCTTATTTTTCTTCCTTTTAGAAAGTTCAGAAAATGCTTCTGCTGCTTTTTGGAGTTTCGTGATAAAAAATTCAATGTCATCCAAAATGTGGTTTAAGATTTGCTGAAATTAGAAATTATAGAATAAAATATAAAACAAAACGTTTACCTTAGCTGTACACTGTTAGTAAATAATAGAAAGGTTTTTTTTAGAAAAAGTAGCAGCCCACATGCCAATTTCAAGTTTATTACTAATTACAAGAATCAAACTAAATATACCTGTAGCCAACATCTGACATTTACATATTTCTTTAGCTTACTTTTGCTCTATTTTCAATGTCATCAAGGAAGCATTCACAATAACTACTCGGATTATTATTTTCAATTGCTCTATTTTTCCCAGGGTTCTCCCACACAGTTAGGAGGAAAATTCTAAACTACGTTTTGTTAGAAGAGCACTGCCATTTTTCCTTTACTGATAAATGTTCCAATAAAGCACTGACAATATTATTTCATGGAATTAAAGGTACATGGATTGTTGTGATAACCTAATAGCTAATCTATGATACTAAGCATTAATAAGAATTTCCACGTGACAAAATAGAATTAATAATGCACCATGCTATCAGAGACCACTGGAATGAATCTGATTATCTTACATACTATAGTCTTAGTTGCCTTTCTCCAATATGTGTGAAACTTGACATTCTTCTAATTTAAGACTAGAAATTGGGGTTAAATAAACTTTTCAGTATCACACGTAATAGTGTGATATAAAAATGGAATTCCAAATTTCAAATTCCTTTTAGTATTTGTTTCTCAATAAGCTAGTAACATGCGTACAGTATAAAAAGTAACTATATTAACAGCATATTCTGTATCTCATTTATAGAATGAGAATGCTATAATAAAGCATTTACAGCATTCTCATTCTGTAAATCACTAGAAGGAAATGAAAACAAATGTAGCATTATCTTTTACAAAAGCATTACGATTTACAAATCTATCCTTTAAAAATGCCACTTAACTTTTTTATTTATTCTAAAATACACTGTTAATAAATGCCAATAAGACATATTAAAAAGATATTTCAATTATGAATTACAAACTATAATAAAATAAAAACGGCACCATTCCTGACAGCTAATAATTCAGCCTAAGTTCCAACGTAAACTAGTTAATATGCTGATTCTTCTATCACAGCCCAAGTCTACTAACTAAATACCGGCATAAAGGCAAAAAATGGTTAAGGAAAAAACTAATTCAAAGGGCATAACCATCACTGGAAACAGAAAACATAGTTTCCATAAAACATCTTTATTTAAATAAGCTTCATTTACTTATGACGTTTTTTTTCCTCTTAAGAAAATAAAAGCCAATGATCTAAAGGCGACTCCTGTACTTACCACATCTCTGTCAATGCGGGCTGCCATCATCTCAGGCGTTTCTTCCTGCTCATGGTACTGCCTTGGTTTCTCAACTACAGAAAGGAGAATCATGTCTTTCAACCTTTTACTCACACAATACCAACATAGGCAATTAAAACATAAAAATTAGTTTAAAAGGAGGACCATTCGCAAAAGGGAACACCTCCACTGGATACACAAGTCAAAACTGTGCTCATCAGCCATGAAATGCATCCTTGTCTACACTAACAGGAGCAGCTGGGCAGAGCTTATGTATTGGTCCTCTCACCTTTATGATGTTTATTTAACTTGTAATATCCCCTCTATTCTCTCTCTTCCCTGAGTCAGCTACCTGTAGAACCAACCTTAACTTAGCATCGTTTAATTCCTACACAAGCCAGAAACATAAACCAGCAGTTAAGCTTTTACTTCTCAAAAGCTGGTCAACTTAGTTCTAATGCAACAGAGCTATAATTTTTATACATTCCAATACTGTGACTACAATAAAGCTTTGGGAGTTCTGACAGCAGAGTGCTTCTTAAAATTTAAGTGTAATTAAGCTTAAAACCCACAATATTGGGCTCATTAATTTGAAGCTACGAGCTTTAAAAGCAGACAGAAATTTTCACATTAAAAAATAAATGTCCATTCAAGATATTAAGGTTGCTCAGTTGGCTAGAGCATGATGTTACTCATGAAGTTATTATCATGAACTCCTTCCTGGTATGAGTCAGTTAATACTATCCCTAAACACAGAGAGTTGTTACAGATATTTCATGGAAGAATAAATTTTAAAATATATGGATGGAACAACAGAAATGTAACACCACAAACAGAAGTACAACTCACGATACATCATCATGACTCATGATGCTCAATACAGAGAACAGCAAAAAAATATTGGAAACTTTGTATTGCTATTCTTCCTATGCACTAACTTTACCTATAACTGGAACACTTGCCAACAAAAAAAAAAAGAAAGAAGAAATCACCATGTCTTATGAAACTTAATTAGCGGCTGTTAACTACTTTAAGATAATTAAAATTTCTATCTATGAAATCTTGCCAGTTAGCTACTATTTTACACATAGTTAGCTGCTACCTTGGCTGTAGTGGACTACCACAGAAAGCACTAAGTTGAGGTTGAAATAGCTATTAGGAACTCTACAGAGGTCCCCAAAAAATATCATTTGGAGGGCACAGTGACAGGGAGATATGGTATTTCTTGGGCTCTGTCAGGTCTGAAACACAACTAGGAACCCTGGTGCCACTGGCGCTATTCCACAGAGATCACCTTTGGAAGTCAGGGTTAGATATACCTCAGGGATTCAAAGGAGAAGCAGTTCAGCCGGAGTCAGCCAGAGCCTTCAGAGGAACCAGAAAGATACTCCTCTTGAGGGGCTTTACAACTAAAAACTGGACTGGATCCAGGCCAAACCTGAATAATAAGTCTTCTGTTTAGTCTAGTGGTAAATTTGAAGTTCTGAAAGCCTTATCTCACTTAGTTTAAGCAGATGACACTGCAGAAAATATTTCAGATAAAATTTAATGAGAGCTCAGAAAACCCTAGGGATAAATTCTCTCTTTGTTATAAATTATATTAGGTTCGGCAGGGCACAGTGGCACACGCCTGTAATTCCAGTACTTTTGGAGGCCGAGGCGGGAGGATCACGAGGTCAGGAGATCAAGACAATCTTGGCTAACACGGTGAAACCCCGTCTCTACTAAAAATACAAAAATTAGCCAGGTATGGTGCCATGCGCCTGTAATCCCAGCTACTTAGGAGGCTGAGGCAGGAGAATTGCTTGAACCCAGGAGGCAGAGGTTGCAGTGAGCTGAGATCGCACCACTGCACTCCAACCTGGGTGACAGAGTGAGACTCCATCTCAAAAAAAAAAAAAAAAAAAAAAAAAAAAATATATATATATATATATATGGTTCAACATATTATATATATAGTTCAACATATATATAATATTATACATAATATATTATATATACGTCATATAAGATGTATTATATATACATAAGATGTATTATATATACATTATATAATATATATAAGGTTCAGCATATATTTTTACAGGTTTATTCAGAATGTCTGTAAGCTTGTCTTATCCTTCCTCTACTTCAGAACCTCTTCATCAAAATAGTAACAACAAAAACACCATAAGTACACAAAAAGTATAGAATACAATAAATTACTGTATTTTAAACATTTTAAATACAAAGATCAATACAAATTTACATAATTTATGAAAACAGAAACTTGTAAAATTAAACTACATAGCTCTATTTTTTTTTAATGAATGCATCAGAGTTCTTTTTTTCATATATTCGGTAGCTCGGCTTACATTTAAACCTCTGAAAAAACCTTTAAGAATACAAGAAACCTAAACAAAATAGAAAACAATTCAGAAAGAAAATGAACTCAATTTGGCAAAATGAGAACCACAAATTACGCTTACTATTCTGCAGTCAGTTACTATCATAAACATTATTTACTTTCAGATTCACAGCAACCCATGAATTCTTATCCGCATTTTAGAGATGAGGCTGAAGTACAGAGAGAGAACTTCCCAAGACCACACAGGTAGACAGATCAGGTCTTGCTTCAGAGCCCAACTTTTACCCTGCACATCCAAAGAAGAGTCCGAGGTGCCTCATTTTTGGAAATGAGTTATATCGTTTAACTATAGTGCCAGATACCCTGTGTGAATCATACTTTACTGGTTAAAGAATAAGAAAGCTGGCCAGGCGCGGTGGCTCACGCCTGTAATCCCAGCACTTTGGGAGGCCGAGACGGGCGGATCACGAGGTCAGGAGATTGAGACCATCCTGGCTAACACGGTGAAACCCCGTCTCTACTAAAAATACAAAAAATTAGCCGGCCGTGGTGGCGGGTGCCTGTAGTCCCAGCTACTCGGGAGGCTGAGGCAGGAGAATAGCGTGAACCCAGGAGGCGAAGCTTGCAGTGAGCCAGTATCAGGCCACTAGCCTGGGAGACAGGGAGACTCTGTCTCAAAAAAAAAAAAAAAAAAAAAAAATTAGAAAGTTAAGAAGTCCTACTGGAGTAGAGGCAAAAGAATGAGGCTCTAGCGTTCATCAGATTCGAGCCTGCTGAATCACAATTTATTCGTCCTTAAAATGAAGAGACTAGACCAAACACATTTTAAGGCATTTTTTTAGTTATAAACATTTCAGATTCTAGTAAAATATTCTAACACATAAAAAGTAACACTAATAACACAGGTGAAACACAATGAGATCTCAGTTATTATTGATGAAGCAGCAGATAGCAGCTCTCATTTTTCCACAGCAGACTTACGGAACTGTTGTTATCTGTCTGAATGCTCAGACCCCTACACCATATTTCCATTCAAACATTTAGCTACAGGATCTAGCATTATAAATCATCCAAAATTACACACTGAGAAAAGATAGCCCACCAAAATGTCAGGTGACTTTTAGCACTAGAAGGCTATCCACTGAGTTGCTTTGGTTGTTTAGTAATCTAATGATGTCCTAACTTGTCTATTTTAATGAATATATTACTAATAAGACAGATACACATTAAATTAAAAAAATGACTTTAGAGAAACATAAGCTAAAACAGGGAGGTTTTTTTAAGCAAGTGGGAAATTATAATTCAGGAAGTTGTTTTTTAGGAAGTTGTTTGGCAATATGTGTCAAGAGTTTTTTAAAGGTTAATATTCTTAGCCCATAATTTCACTTCTAGAAATCTATCCTATAGAAATAACCAGAGATATGGTCAAAGATTTATAAACGAAGCTGTCCATCATTATTGATAAAAAATAAACTATGAAATAATATTTCAAAATTGAGAATGATTGAAAATGATACAATAATATAAACAATTATATATTCATCAAAAATCAACTTTTAAAAATGTTATATGGCAAAATATGCATCATATAATTCTAAAAATCAGTATTCAAAACTGCGTATACAACATGAACTTTATTGTTTAAGAAATAAGAAAAGACTAGAAAGTAAAATCAACTTGTCAACAGGATGATGAAAATTACAGATGAATTTATTTCCCTACGTATACAGGTCCAAGTTTTATGCATTCCAAATTTTTCAAATTTTACATAATGATTATTTGTAAAATAAAAATATATAAGGTTATATTTTTTAAAAAAACAGTAACGCTAAGTTCTATGTTATAATTGTTTTTAAACAGAATGCCAAGGTGAAATGATGCCACGCTCATAGGGCCCACTTGACAAGTACAGTACAGTCGTATGATGGATACCTTTTACCCTTCTCCACTGCCAGCAGCCAACCACTGTCCTGACAACCTTTCCATCAATATGACAAACTTGTCCACAAAGGGACTGTAGTTAAATAATAAAAATTGGAAATAATTTTAATTGCGGTCTTTAAAAAAACCTGTACATATTTTGTTGCCATCTTTTTAACTGTCAATCAAGTGAAACTTCCTCTCTTAGCATTAAAAAAAAAAAAAAAAAAAGACTCTAACCCTAACACCATGTTTATTAAATGGTGGGTCTGAACTCTTACAGATAATAATCTTAACAAAATTCAAGGCTTAACTTTCTTTCACCAAAGATTTGATTTTTTTTTTTTTGAAATGGAGTTTTGTTCTTGTTGTCCAGGCTGGCGTGAAATGGCGTGATCTCAGCTGACTGCAACCTCCGCCTCCCGGGTTCAAGCGATTCTCCTGTCTCAGCCATCCCAGTAGCTGGGGTTACAGGTGCCTGCCACCACGCTCACCAAATTTTTGTAGTTTTAGTACAGACAGGGTTTCATCATATTGGTCAGGCTGGTCTCGAACTCCTGACCTCAGGTGATCCGCCCGCCTCAGCCTCCCAAAGTGCTGGGATTACAGGCATGAGACACTGTGCCCAGCCAGATTTGATTTTTTTAAAAGTAACCTCAAGCTTCAGTTCTGAAATCAGCATCAGAATTTGAAAGCAAGACCTATGCCCCAACCCAAAGTAAGTGTTCAATAAGTATTAATTCTAGGAAGACTCACAGTCCCCTTGGTCGGCTGCCCACGCAGACCAGGCTGCCACTCGACTTCTAACATCCACCTGGGTGACGGTCCCAGGGGGCGCAGGGGCAGGAGCTCTGGGTGGGGGCGGTATACCAGGGTCTGCGTTGGAAATCATCCTTAGAAAGATGAAAACAAATAGAATTTTTACCATCTCTATTTCTATAACATATCAATTAACTCAACTTGTGGTACTAGTTATTAAAATTCAGAAACAACTATGTCAAGGGGCAATAAGGATTTCCTAAGCATTCCATATTATGCATATTTATGAATGCATATGAAATAAAATTAATAGTCAGCTGAAAACTAGGTTGATTTTCTTTCTGAGTCTCATGTGATTTGGAAGGGCCATGGAACAATTACAATCCTATTGTCTAGCTTGTATTTCCCTAAGATACCTTCTCTTCAAATGCCACTCATCTTTCATGACCCTGTGACTTCCAACCCAAGTGAAGCCATATCAGAGAAAGATCAAAAATATGGAGAGCAAAGGAGCAAACGCACTGACAAACTTGGGAGAACAAATGTGTTGAGACTACAGGTTATGATCTATACAATATAATAATATACTTCCATGGAAAATAATTCTTCTAACTCTTTGGGGGAAAAAAGCCTTAGAAACAAATCAATTCCACCCCTTGATTTCTTTTAATGTTTTTACCTCAGGGCATCAGGCCGCCTCTTCTGTTTCCCTCCTTTACTGTCACTGATTGCACTTTCAATATCTTCACTAATTAGGTTTGCCTGCAAGGAGATAAAAGTTACCTGTAAGTTGATAGATTTTTCCGAGTCTTGATATGTAGTTTAAAACAGGAAAAGGAATTGTTCCTTGTCTGAATCAGTAAGCATCTTGATGTAAAAATCTTTTTATAAAAATGTTGTGAAACATGACTCTTGTGGTTTTTATAATGGTGAACTATATAATGATAAGATTTTAAAAACTGAAGAAATGTTTAAAGATTATCTTAAAGGGAAACTATCCTTGAATAAAGGCAATGAAGGAGGCAAAGAATGGATATGCATATGCTAAAAATGAAACTGAGTAAAAATCTCTAATTGGGAAGAAATTAAGGGGTTAGAGATTCCCACACATAGAACAGACAGAGTTCCTTCCCTTTCTCATCCTCAAGATCCACTGGATACCTATTAACCCAGCAAAACATATCTTTGGGTTTAAGGCAAATCCACTACACCCATGAGATAAACTCCAATACTAGGTTGTACCCTTTTGGGTAACCACTTTATTTTGTCACTTCAGGTAAAAGCTAACTTTCTACAAACAATTAACTTTTCCAATACTTTTCCAATAAGAACATTCAGTTAGATATTTCTTGGGGATCAATGTGAGATTCACAGATAAGAAGTTTTTGTTTGGTTGCAAAGTTTGTTTGGAGCCAGTCATTATCACTCTATATTAGAATGTTGATGAGATGCACCATCTATGTTTGTGCCTCCTTGTTGTATGTAACATTTTCTCAAATATGTACGTTGTATTTCTTTTACAGTAAGCATCGATAATCATAAAATTTTGGAAATGATGGGATATTTAAAAGAGCATCTCATCAGTTCCTTCTAATTAATAAAACTGAGGAGTACTTGTATGAAAGGGCCTGGCCAAGGTCACATTGCTCGTTAAATGAGAGTGCCAATGCATCCCAGTCCAGTGTGACTTCCTAAGAGCATTAAGTTTCAATAAGACATTACAAACATCCTGTCAAAGGCTTTCTGTTACATAGGATACTAAAACTGAAGATGAAAAGACAGTTAATTAAAAATAATTATTTTTTTTTTTAAAAAACCCCAAACAAAAACTGAAGATGCCTAGGAATCATCAACTTCTTATACTGGGGCTATTATATTTCTAAGAAAAATTTTGCTGCAAAGGTGGGCAGGAGCATTGCATGAAGTCCTATAATAAAGAAACTTTAAAAATCCAAAACAATATTGCACAATGAGCCATATAAAAGAAACTGCATTTTTCATTGCGTTTATCCTTTTAACCAGCCAAGGGAAAAAGGTCTCATATGCAGAGTATGAAACCAATGAGTAAATGCATATGGTGCTGTGTGGTATGTGAGCTTTTGGAGTTAGGACAGAACTACATTCAGTAAACACATTTTGAATCCATTATCATTACCATTCCATATCAAATAAAGCAAACCCTTTGTTCCCAAACTTAAAATTCAGAAGCTTTACACCATGGCATAGTAACTTTTAGCTCCCGGGGGGCTTTTTAGAGCACACATACAAACATCAAATCTGAAATGTTTTTTAACTCAGGCCTCTGGTTTATATATGTTTGAATTAAATGTCACTATATTTTTAAAGCAAAATGTTCCCTTTAATATTTATTGAATATATCTAACCTTACAAAAATTATAATATACTATGACTTTCAAAAGGCACTATACAAAAATCTGATGAATATCACTTACACAAATTACTTAAATGCCAGTTCTTTTAGAAGAAGGTTTTTAGAAAGTCATCTGTGATGTAAATTGAAATTAGAAGAAAATTATGAAACACAGTTTACAGTCAATTTTACTTTATCTATCATCTTTAAATGTCAAAAAATACAGAAAAGATCAAGTGACTGTGCTAATCTCCTAAAAGTTCTTTATAAAATAAAATTACATGGATATTTTATAATATATCATCAAAATGTTAAATCACTGCTTTAGCAAAGTACCAATTAACACAAAATGATTTCTCTTTTAAAGAAAACAACTCAGGAAATAAACACATTCAAGGTTGAAGATAACTTCTAAGGTCCAATAAAGCATCACAAATTATAATCATTTGAAATTACACTGTACTTTGAAATAGAAACTTTCAGGACACATCCTGTTATTACTGGCTCATCTATTTTCACGTATCATTTGGGAATTACAAATCCTGAGCAACGATTCGAGTCACATAATTAAATGGTGAACTTTAAATCAATATCGTGGGAAATGTCTAAGTACTTCATTGCAGTAATCCACGCTATGTCATTAGTGCAGAATAAATTAGAATTACATGATTATTTACTGTCCACAAAGCATGATTTCTGAACAATCAATTTTTAATTATAAGTTTAAGGCATTTGATGTGAATTTAATATATTATCTATCCTTTAAAAAAAAAAAACAGAATGCCTCTTATTTTTAAGAGACAAAGTCTCACTCTGTTGCCCAGGCTGGAGTGCAGAGGGGCGATTATAGCTCCCTGTAATCTCCAACTCCTGGCTCAACAGATTTTCCTCTCTCAGCCACCTGAGTAACTGAGACTACAAGTATGTACAACCACACCTGGCTAATTTTTTAAACCTTTTCAGTAGAGACTGGTCTTGCCATGTTGTCCAGGCTGGGCTTGAACTCTTGGCCTCAAGCCATCTTACAGCCTCGGCCTCCCAAAGCACTGGGATTACAAGTATGAGCTACTCTGCCTGCCCCTGATTTTATTAACATCACCCTAATTTCTTTATTTACTTGCCATGGAAATCCTAAGGAAGATACTAAGGTATTTGTTTTCCTTACAAGATCCTCAGAAACTAAAAATCTAGTACCTAATATGAGATATATTATCAAAATAGGTAATTCAAAAGCTGCCAGAACGTCTGCTTAAAGAGGAAACAAAAATTTCACCATTCTCTTACCTTAACCTCATCACACTGGAAAAGATGAAGATCTGGCTTGTTCTGGGTTGGCTCTTTGCACACCAGGGCAAGCACTGAATCATAGCTGCATGAATGCATCACAGCTTGGCAGTGCTGGATTGTGTTTAAAGGAAAATTCTCCAGTTCATTCTATAAATAAAGTAAACATTTTATTTTTCAAACTTCCACCCATTTTCAAACAATCTGAAATGACTGTAAACATTAATATTAGTGGCATTTTCTTGAAAATAAAATAGTATAAATTTTACACACTTGCCTTTGATTCTAAATCAATCAGGCTCACAGCTCTGTCATCCACTTGAAGAATCATATCTTGAGTCCACACTTTGCCCTTGGCATCAAGCAATTTCAACTTCCTTATTCCATCATCAACAGTGATCATAGCATCTTTCCGATCCAGGATAAATGTAGTCAAGTGCTTACGATTGGCAAAAAGGAAAAGGATTTATAACAGATACAAATACATACAACCTCTTACATTTCCAATACATTTTCCAAAAGAAAATCAAATTAACCTGAGGTCAGCTAGCAGAGAACGACAAACATAAAGTGCTCTTAAAACTTCATGACTATTTTAACGAGAGAATAAAGCCAAGCAGGGATTTTTGGGGTTTTTTTGAATAGAAGAAATGGTGTTTTGACTCATAAGATACCTAAATCTCTTTCATACTGAGCCATGTTGAACTACATAAACATGATATTAAAACAACTTCTTAACAGCTTAAATAATATTCTCTTTAAGTATACTTTTCCCTATTTTATACTCTATTATGGTTATTTAAATGCTGAACCTAGCAGCATTTAAACAGCAGGCTATCTGTATGGGAGCTTTAAAACTATGGACACTGATTGTAGCAACAGCACAATTCTAGCCTACAGGAGCTGTCAAACTATTCAATCCACTAAAACCACTTACTGAAACAAAACTGTTTAAATTTGATTAAGCATGCTTGAGATAGGTAGAAAACTGGAAATAAGAGCAATTTAAAAATTACTTCTCTGCTTAAATATTTTCTATTATAAGCAGAGGTCATCTAGATAAATTCCAACCAAGAGCAAATATCTTAAAAGAGAGCCAAAACTTAAAAATAACCCTTATTTAACTAGAACTAGTAATAACTTTAGTTAAACTAAAAACTAAACTGCTCACTGAAACTGTCAAAGGCTTAATTTCGAGAAGATTCTACAGTACAAAGTAGAAGCCATTATCCTTTTTTAAATGAAATAAGACTGGCAATGATAAATGAGTAGTAGTTATGATTTTAAATCATTCTTTATGAAAATAGACCACAGACTAACAAGATATTTTACATGTAACATCTGTTTTAAAAAACCTAAACAAAAAGGTCAGTGCAACTTAAAATACATCATAAGAATGAAATAAAACCGAATTCTGATTTAACTTCCAACGTTTATGTTCCTCAAGTGTCACTCTAAATACTAGCAAATGCCAAAGCATCTTACTTCAACACGGTATTGAGATATATCTGACACACTGCTGACACTGTCCCGTGCATAATTCTTCCTTTGTTCTGAAAGAGAAATTGAAAAAGCCATGATTTGTCGCCTAATAAGCTGAAGTTCATATATTGGTATCATGTGGCTATCTCTAAAACTAGTCTATCTCACGTATAAATACAGTAGCTGACAAGTTGCCATTGTGTGGTATATCTGAAAACACTCATTATTCGCAGTAAATCTAAAAACCACAAGAACGTCTAAATAATAGGCAAGAACAATTTGATCCACTATATGTTTTTAGAATTCCAAAGGTTAACAAGATTATAAATACTATAAGAAAAAAAGTTATTTCCTCTAAAGGTTTTTTTTATCAGTCAGGGACCTACTGTTTTGACAAATCAATTACAACTGGCTTACAAATTTCATCTGTTACTGCACTGATAGCAAAATATAATTGCAAATATTGTCATAGATACTGTATTATATGAGTTAGACTACATTATTAAAATCATAGACACTACAAGGAACAACTTCTTTTGCAGTATCCAAACTGGGATAGTGTTAGAGGAGATTTAAAGCATGATTCAATCACATGGCTTGCCATTAAATATTAACAGTTTTCACACATCTACAGAACACACAAGTGTGATACTTAGAATCATAAATATAAGTTGATAGGAAAAATGAGAAAGTCAGGTAGAAAGTTATTGCACCAAACTACTTAAAAAGTAAAAAGAAACCTTTAATTTTCTTTTCTGAAATGCTGCAAAACCAAAAACTAACATTAAAATATAAAAAGTAAGTTGGTAATATTTGGCATTTGTTACTGTCTTTTTAAAATTTGTATTATTTTTTAAAATATGGAACACTTCATGAATTTGCATGCCATCCCTGCACAGAGGCCACGCTAATCTCTGTATCATTCCAATTTTAGTATATGTGCTGCCAAAGTGAGCACTATTTGTTGCTTTCTAATCAAGCAACTTGCTTATTTGTAAATTCAGAGTTGCCCTGTTTCTTCTAAACAGAATGCTATGATGAAAAACAACTTTGAGAGGGAACTGTCAGATTTGTTCTCCCAGCTTCAGCTGTGTCACTAAGTAGGAAACTAAATTTGGGCAAGACACTTAATACCCTGGGCCTCAGCACCCTTACTGTAAAATAAAAGGGTTAAACAAGGTCAAACCTACAGGCCTTTAGGGATTTAACATTCTGACATATAGATATGCCTTAGCTTCCCCAACAACCTGTTTTCTTTGTAAATGTAAACCTATTTATTTTAGTTAATATAGTTATTCTATAACAGATTAGTTGTTTGGAAAGTTCTGCTGAATATAAAAGCTGAGCAAGTACAAAAATATAAAGTGCATAATGTACATATGCAGACTCAGAACGTTAACACAGAATTTTAAGAAAACTTAATAAATTTTCATTTTACAACACATATGAAAGTAACTTTTCATTTATATTTACTTGTACAATTTAGATTAAAATCTCCATATCCTTGTATCAATATTACTGATACTCCAATACATTCCATTTTTGCTTTTGCAGCATTAAAATTACTTAATAAAAACAGAAGCACTACAAAATTCACTCTCTGCTACCTTTCTTTTTTTGTTTGGATGATGACCTGAGGAAGTATGATCCATCTGGTCCTACCAAAATAATGGCATCAAAATGAAAGATCTGGTTTCACCTAAAATTTTCTCTCCCAATATAACAAAACATAAACCTTCACTTACATGACTGTATTCTATATATTTTTAAAAAGTGAACGACCATGATTTTTCTGATTAGCTGTTGCGGATTAATCAGTGTGAGATATTAACGCATGGATAATTATCCTTGCGACAGCCGTTACGACTCTTGTAATACAATATATAATTCAGGAATATATTTCACAAAACCACATCTAGAAACAATCACTATTTCAGAGTCCATGACAGATTCACAGCAGGAGCATTCTGCTTGCTTTGATCTGACCTTAGGACAGTAAAAGAAATGGCAGTGGTTGCCGTGACACCCAGTCATGATATGGGAACTCCTGGATGTTCAAATGCTTGTCTTTTGGGTAATTTATTGGCAAATACAACAGCTGAAGATCTGAAACACTGTGTTTCTATTTAGATATTCTCATTTTGAAGTATTAAGAATTTATCCCTGACCTCCCGATTTCTAGCATATAGTTTCCCAATCCCACAGAAATATAATTTACAGAAATGAAAAGAAAAACTATCTGATAGCATTTTTAAACAGTGTGACATTAACTGATCACTCTGATTGCCTAGAAGATATGATGTCATTTCTAATATTCCAAATTAAGAACCTGCTTTAGGAATTCCTAAGCTGCTTTCTCTCCTATGTTGTACACTAAATAAGTTGTATAAGAAACTACCTTTTAAAGATCCTAAAAATGTATAAATGCCATAAAATGGATTTATAAATAAATTAGTAGTTCCAGTGATTTTTAAGTCAATCCATAAATAAAGGTTAATATTAACATTTTAATAGGCAATTTTGAAAGACATTTCCTAAAAGGCAATTATAATACATTTCTTTTTTATGAGAATCATATATATTCACAAGAACTGGTATAAATAGTAATTAGGCTCCTAAGCTAGAAATCTCACCAAAGCCTTAAAACAGTATAAAAAGCCTAACCAAAATCTCTCGACACTACTCAAGATGAATCCTCTAATGAAATTCACCACTGTTGCTAACAGTGGTTCTCATCCTTGGCTGCATGTTAGAATGAACTTGATAAAACAGTGTGCAACTCATCTACTATATACTATCTCTTTAAGCAGAACATTTTCCTTTCCAAATTAAGAATGTAAATATGGTCAAATAGTATATTAAATAATAAATACATGAATACATGAATAAATATGGCAGTAGGGTTTTAGCTTTCTAGTAGTACAAGCTGCTCAACTCCCAACATAAGACTAAGTCTATTTCCCCTCCTATTCTGGCCCCTGCCTCTCTTTCTCTCTCAGAATCAATTAGAGGTAGGATGAAACTTACTTGCCTATAGAACCACTGGTTGTGTTTCACTATTTTGCCTATTAGCTTTTATGTTATGGTCCAGAATGTACAACTCCAAACAGACAGAATTGCATGAATTCAGTAACCAGTGATGAAAAATCTTTACATACAATTTTATTATACACTATTGCAAAAACTGATATTCAACTCCCAGATCAGAAATACTAAATTTAGGTTTCATTTAATTTGTTAATTAGTTGAACTACAAGTATAAAAAGCATCCAGGTCTTGGTATTTATACTTAATTCCCCTTTACCTGCATTGCTGTTTACGCATAATATAACATTTGAAACGGCTAATATTCAGAGATACAGCTAATATTTAGAATTTTTGTTCTCTTTCTCTGAAAAAAAAAATGTTCCTTAGAGAGTAAGGATTTGGCCACTAGCAAGAAAAAAGTAACATAAAAGCAGCTGCTGAGTACTCCTCTCTCTAAATAAAACAATGGGCTAGAACTCATATTACTTTACACTTAACGAAAACTTTCAACCACAGTAAAGGAGAATTCCTTTCCCAGTATCTTAGTGTCTAAATATATTTATTCCGTAGAGGAGAAGTGCTTAATGGGAATCAGTGGTGAGCACTGAGTGATAATTACAAGCTCTCAATATCAGGCAACTACAATCACAGTTTGACAAATGAGTATCTGAACCAAGATACCATTATGAAGAATAAACAAAATCATTTCTTTAAAACTACATTATTTAAGAAGTAATTTTATTGACCTGTTCAACAAATTATTAAAATGGCTTATTCCATGAGGTAAAAAAGGAGTTTTAAAATTTTCAGCTAAGTTGGGAAAACTGCCAAACTGTCTTTTTGAGTCAATTGCTCTGCCACATTCTATCAAGCTGAATTTTTGACTCAAACATTTAGCTCAATTTCCTAATACTATTTAATGAATTAGAAGCCATTTACATCTTAAGAATTTTAAAAAAAAATTTTGTTCTGTTAAAAAAAAAAAAGATTTCAATGTTTTCTCTAAGTAAAATACATACTGTAAATAATAAGGATGGGCAAAAGAGAAACAGATATTCACTCTTAAGTGCTACTTGAATGTGTAAGAAGTTGCTTGGGCTTTAATTATAACAATTAAACAGAGAGACTAGCTCCAGACCAAGATCAGGAGATAGAGAGACACACGAAGAGAAAGAAAGCTAGGTATGAAAAGGACAACATATGGAATGGATATGTGTTAAGAAAAATTCAGGAACACTGCTACAAGACAGTTGAATCAAGCACTGTGTAGAACTAAAGTTTATAGTAAACCCAATTATACAGAAATTCACCATGCAGTTTATAGGTTACTTATACTCAATTCTTACCAACACCTCCTTGAGAAGAAAAAACAAAGATGGAAAAACACAAATATATTTTCCTACTTGTTAACATCACAAAGCAATTTAAACTTAAGGTTAAAATAAGACTTAAGGCCAGGCGTGGTGGCTCACACCTGTAATCCCAGTACTTGGGAGGCCCAGGTAGGCAGATCACTTGAGGTCAGGAGTTCAAGACCAGCCTGGCCAACACGGCGAAAGGCTGTCTCTACTAAAAATACCAAAATTAGCCAGGTGTGGTGGCACATGCCTACAATTTCAGCTACTCAGGAGGCTGAGGCAGGAGAATTACTTGAACTAGGATGTGGAGATTGCAGTCAGCTGAAATTGTGCCACAGCACTCCAGCCTGGGTGACAGAGCGAGACCCTATCTCAAAAAATAAAAATAAAAATAAAATGAGACTTAAAAGAGTACCTTTCTATCATACTGACCCAATATTATGTGTCCTCCCAATAATAAAATCTCAAAGTTAACTGTAGGTGTTGGTAATGACAACAAAATATCGCTAATTGGTAATTCAATGAAATGAGTTTTCTAGAGACAAAATGACTTTAAGCAGTTGGTAATTCATGAAATGATCACATTCCAAATTAAGCAATATCTAATTTAAAGAGAAGTTACCGTTCTAGAAAGTCCAGCTATTTAGAACATAGCATAATACCCACACTTAAATAAATGAAGTCCTCTGAGTGTTTGTTAGAGATGTCACCATGTCTATACATTAACACGTGCATATTTTAACATACAGACTGTAGTGGAAAAGACTCTCCCAGCTGGGCGCGGTGGCTCACGCCTGTAATCCCAGCACTTCGGGAGACGGAGGCAGGCGGATCACGAGGTCAGGAGATTGAGACCATCCTAGCTAACACGGTGAAACCCAGTCTCTACTAAAAATACAAAAAAATTAGCCAGGCATGGTGGAGGGCACCTGTAGTCCCAGCTACTCAGGAGGCTGAGGCAGGAGAATGGCGTGAACCCAGAAAGCGGAGATTGCAGTGAGCCAAGATCGCGTCACTGCACTCCAGCCTGGGCGACAGAGCAAGACTCCGTCTCAAAAAAAAAAAAAAAAGACTCTCAAGTCCCCACTTAGAACCTATTTACTAAGAACATTTTTTATGTAGTTTCCCAGCCCATAGATATCAGAAGCCACGCTAGAAGCTCACAGGTTATAACAACATGGAAAAGGGACAGGCTTGAGACCCAGACACATGGAAAAAGCAGCCCTAAATATTCAAAAGGGAGATGAATCCAAATGATTTGGTGTGAAGGTAAGGAATGCAGCCCCTGAGTTTCACAGTGCATAAGCTAATGTGCACACACATGATCCTTTGTCACTAAGAAGATCATGTACCAGGAAGATCTGGCACCAACCGCTGTCAGACCCAAGGGAAGGGAATATTTAATATACTTTCCAGGTATTTCCCTTAAGAACAATTTTAAATTTTAGTGCTTAAAGGCTTTGACAGACAGCCTAGCTGGAAAAAAATTATAAAATTTCCAGTATTCTGATAACAGTAGCTAAATAAAATGTTACTGTTATGAGATAACTGGAGGAGAGAGAAATTAACATTTATCTTCCTAAGGAAGTGTTATGGTGTCAGGGATGATAATGATGCAGAGTCTTTCATATGCTGGCTCAAAAATTTCTTGTGTGATAATTTAAAAATGTCAAAATCGAGTTATTAAAATTGCTACATATTTTCACTATTTTCCTTGAGTAAATTAATATGTTCTCAAATAAGCAAATTTATTGTCATATACAAGCATAGTTCACAATACATTTATACCACTTGTAAAAAATATTTCTAGAACATTATAGGGAGTGAATATGGAATATAAGTTTTAAAATATATAATGAAAGTCACCTCTTGATTCTGTCAAAATATCACTATAATGAATTGTCTAACATTTGGAGGTAATATCAAAATATTAAATTTGAGAATCTTGATGAATCTGAGGACCCGGGACAGAAAGTGACTCTCCAGTACCACTCCCCATTTCCATGATGGCGTCATTACTTCTGTTTTCTCATATAAACTTACCACAGTTATTATCGTTTTTATTTTATACATGAGGAAACTGGGGTCAATCATTTGTGCAAAACAGCAGCCATTTGGTAGCAGTACCATGATTCAGATCCTCTGGCCTCCAAAACCCCTGCTGCCTTTCTGAGCACATTCAGTGGAAGCAATCCGGGTGGCCCGTTATGGTGTCAGACCTGAAAAGTGTTCTCATGAAAAACTCTACATGAAACTTCAGATAGAGTAGCTAGACTGTGGTCAGTGCGTAAAAAACAGTGTGAACATTCATGTTCCAGTGCACAAGACAGTATCCTCCTATTACAAAGATGTTCATGAAGGCAAATTAATTCTTGGAAGATGATTTCAACTCATTTAAAATTGTAAAAGGATAAATTTTACATAAGATGCATAAACTGTGAGAAAACAAACTATATCACAAATCTCTTTACTAAATTTCCAGTTAAGAAGAGACACTGCCAGCACACACTGTTTAAGTTGCAGATGTGGTTTCCTTCCTCTTTTTGTAATACCCACCACTGTATCTCAACACACCACACAAAACACACAAATAGTGCCTTCCCTCTGAGAGTTCTCAGAAAATGCCTGTGGAATGAATGGACAGATGGATGAATGACAAGGGAGAAATATGTTCATGTTTTGAAGACACATATAATCTCTTCTGGGTGACAAAGGATTGTGTGTGTGCACATTAGCTTATGTGCTGTGAAACTCGGGGGCTGCATTCCTTACCTTTACACTAAATCATTCAGATTCATCTCCCTTCTGAATATTTAGGGCTGCCTTTTCCATGTGGCCGGGTCTCAAGCCTGTCTCTTTTTCATGTTGTTATAATATGCGTACTTCTAGCATGTGACAATAGACGCTATATATAAGTTAAAACTATGCAGACTGGGATGCTAAACATTCCCAAAGCTACCTAAAAAAAACTTCAACTAGAATCTGTTTATTGCAAAGCTATCTTCAAAACATGAACATATTTCTCCCTTGTCACTCATCCATCTGTCCATTCATTCCATAGGCTTTTTCTGAGAACTCTCAGAGGGAAGGTACTATGTGTATGTCTTTGAGCAGTGTGTTGAGAGACAGTGGTGGGTATTAGAAACAAAGAGGAAAGAAACCACATCTGCAACTTAAAGCCGTCTTACTTCTAAGCCTAATCCATTGCTAAGACTTATTTCCTCCCTATAAATGCTTCTTGGATTTGCCCCTTTCTTTTTTTTTTTTTTTTTGAGACGGAGTCTCGCTCTGCCGCCCAGGCTGGAGTGCAGTGGCCAGCTCTCGGCTCACTGCAAGCTCCGCCTCCCGGGTTCACGCCATTCTCCTGCCTCAGCCTCCCGAGTAGCTGGGACTACAGGCGCCCGCCACCTCGCCCGGCTAGTTTTTTGTATTTTTTAGTAGAGACGGGGTTTCACCGTGTCAGCCAGGATGGTCTCGATCTCCTGACCGCGTGATCCGCCCGTCTCGGCCTCCCAAAGTGCTGGGATTACAGGCTTGAGCCACCGCGCCTGGCCGGATTTGCCCCAGAAATGAAAATGAACAGTCACTGTTCATTTTCAGTATAGTCTACAAAATTGTTACATTGTAATCAAGTTCTAAGTTATGTGACTTTGACAATCATCTAACTTGCAAAGGAGGCCTCACTTTGCTTTATATGTAAAAGGAGGGAAATAAAATTTACTGCTTAAAAGCTAATGATTTTCCAGGCTGGTCTCGAACTCCTGACCTCAAGTAATCCACCCACCCTGGCCTCCCAAAGTGCTGGGATCACAGGCGTGAGCAACCCCGTCTCTACTAGAAATACAAACATTAACCAGATGTGGTGGCACGGGTCTATAGTCCCTGCTACTCTGGATGCTGAGGCAAGAGAATTGCTTGAACCCAGGAGGCAGAGGTTGCAGTGAGCCGATATCATGCCAATGCACTCCAGCCTGGGCAACAAAGCGAGACTCTGTCTCCAAAAAAAATAAAATAAAATAAAATAAAAGTAAGAGTTTTCAATCCTTGGATCTAAGATTTTATACAGTTGCTTCTAATACAATATAAACATTAAAATTTACAGGTGAGTTCTATATTCTATTCTTATTTCTTTCTTAGCTCTCTGAAATTAGATTTTAGATCTGTGGTATTTGTGAGAGGATTAATACTCTTTCTCCTTATTAAAATCTTTAGGCTATTATTAGGTGTCTAATTTGCCATATTACTTATATCTCTGATTCACTTATTTCCATGCATAGTCATCAAATTCATCCTCGATATTACTACCAGAGTGAGCCAGAGCAACTCAGACCTATTACTATCCTGATTAAAACACATCAAAGGCTGCTCATTCATTGTAAACAATGCCTAAATTCCTTAGTATAATTCTTCCCAATGTGGTCTATGTTCACTTTTTCAATCTTATTTCCCAATGCACCACCATGCACTCTCCAGTTAACACCAAATTGCTTGCATCTCATTAATTCATTACACTCATTCTGCAAGTATTTCTGAGCATAAATTATATATTAGCCACTATGCCAATAAGCACAGGGAATCCTGAAGTGAACAAGACAAATATGGGCCACCTTCACAGCCTTGACAGTCCCGCTTAGAAGGGTTTCATACTGTCTGTAGCATCCTCTGGCCCCTGAAATGCCGAAGAACACAATATAACTTTCACAGCTCAGCTCAAGGCTCAATTCCCCCATTAAATCCTTTCTGACCAACCCTCACCATTGCACCTCATACACACTACCATCTAAGCACATTTAGCCCTTTATTATAACAATGTGTTTACTAGTCTATTGCACCAAAATGGCACACAGGCAACAGCCATCACTTAGTCATCTTTGAAATGAATGAAAGTACACAGAAATAAAGACTATGAAGATCATGGCATAACATACTTAATAAACACTGTACTTAATAAATATCTGTCTTCAAATGAAAGGCTGAAAGAATATATTTTATTCTTATCAAAAAAATCTTTTTCCTGTTATCTTCAAGTTATTCTCCAGACTATAAGTCCCTTAAAGTCAGGGGTCATATATTTTTGGTCCTGTTCTGTACACATATTAATGACAAAATATTTATTGAATACATTCTCTAGATCTACAATTCATAGCTATTAGACCACGGTAAGAATGTCACAATACTTAATAAACTGAAACCAACAATAATCAGATTAATAAGGCTATAAAAAGTATAGGCATGTATGGTATTAAATCCATTTTATGAAGGTCTGATTTCAGTGATAATGCCAATTCACTAAAACTATAGGTAGAAAAACAATCACAAAACCTTAGAATTGTTTATTCTTACAACAGCCAAGAAGCTGTAGATCTAGATAATGTAAAAAAGAATTCCACAATTTAGAAAATGCTGTTGGTTCCTATAGTACATAATAACAATAATATCAACAATAATAATAGCAAACACATACAGCATTTTCTGCTTGCCAAGAACAGTTCTAAGTATTTTGCATGTACTAACTTATTTAACGCTCATTTCAACCCTATGAGATACCCTCATTACACAGATAAGCAAAATTAGGCACATACAGGTAAATTAATTTCCCGAGATCATTCAGATAATAAATAACTGAATTTGAACCTAGGAAGTCTGGTTCCAGAGTCTTTGCTATTAACCTGAGTATTATTCTCATTCTTTATTGTTAGTGGCCATCCAGACCCTATACAAATACATGCCATCCTAAACATATGTGGTAAATTTCAGGAGTCCTCGACTTTTTGTTACTTATGACTTCCATTTTATATCTGAAGTGTAAAAACATAGTATGTATATGTGAGACAATCCAGAGAGGTCGCTGAGAGTAAGATCAGGGAAAAAGCGTAATTATTTTGCAGTGCATAAAGAAATTATATAACAGCTATTAGACATACTGTAATAATACCCCCCAAAATTCAAGAGCTACGAGGAAAAAGTTCTGTCACCTGTCAGCCCACCACCAACTAGATCAGTCATAAAGATCAACAAACATTATTACAAGTAGTAAACGGGAAAAGCCACCTAGGGCATTGGTGCCATGCATAGGACTTCTGAAAGCACTGCAATACATTTCATCTGTAGTTCCAAAATGTATAACAGAAAGCAGAGTTCATAGCTTTGGTAGTTTTTATAAAAACTCTTCTTTAAAATAATCCTTATTTAGCTGTCACCACCTCATTCCAAACAATATTAAGTGTGTGGGTTCAAACCATGAGTTTGAAAATGTAATTTGTAAAAAGTGGTTAGAAACAGAATTATACCCTATCAAATAAACCTACCATAAAGGGCCTTCGCACTTGTTTTTGAACCATGTTCTCTGTCCATCTGGGAAAAGGTAGGTGATGATCCGTAGCCACTGTAATAATTAAAAAAAAAAAAAGGTCATTGTGTTGGGTTCAAGTCCAATATAAGTAATAGAAGCTCAACTAGAAAACAAAAATTCCAATGCACTATAATCACCATGTGTTTAAAAGAACATACTGATGGCCGGGTACGCTCACGCCTGTAATCCCAGCACTTTGGGAGGCCGAAGTGGGCAGATCACCCGAGGTCAGGAGTTCGTGACCAACCTGACCAACATGGAGAAGCCCGGACTCTACTGAAAATACAAAATTAGCTGGGAGTGGTGGCACATGCCTGTAGTTCCAGCTACTTGGGAGGCTGAAGCAGAAGAATCGCTTGAACCCAGGAGGTGGAAGTTGCAGTGAGCCGAGATGGTACCACTGCACTCCAGCCTGCGACAGAGCAAGACTCTGTCTCAAAAACAAAAAAAGAAAAAAAATTAGCTAGGCATGGTGGCAGGCACCTGTAATCCCAGCTATGCAGGAGGCTATCTAACCTCTTGTTACTAATATGCTATGTGAAATAAATAGTGCTTTATTTGAATTTTATTCATCTTTTCAGTAAACATTTTTTAAGACCCCAAACCTAGAAGAATGAGGAGTATGAGAGGGGGAAAGAGGGTGCTGTCAATAAAACAAGTACATAAAATAATTATAATAGAATGTGATATCTAGGTAAAACTAATAGATATGACATGTAAAATCAAAGAAGGGCTAACTCTTTATCAACATATCTAAGAAAACTTTACTACCGTATTGATACAAGCAGAATCTAAATGAATGGAAAGAAGCTCTATAAACAGGCAGAGAATCAAGTGAGGAAAAGGTATGTGGAACTGACTCAAGAAATAGCACAGTGTCTGTGGAAAGATGCCATTAATGTAACATTTCCAGAATAGGCAAAAGCCATGGCAAATTGAGGGCTTTCAGTATCATGATTCAGAATTACATTTTATTATATTCTCTCGAAATAGTAAATATTACCTGTTATGAAAAAATGATGAGTAAAATATATATCACAATGGCCGATGTCAAACAGTAACATTAATTGTAATATATAAGATTAAGTCAGGGTTATGATTTCAAGTTATACCCGGACCCACTGGAATTATTTTGTTAGTTTGCCTGATCTTTTCTAGTTTTACGCAATGGTAAATAATTTGATTAGTTTATACTAAATGACATTTAACCCTTCTCAAATGCCAATATTTTACAAATAACAATAACAGAATGTACCACAGAAATTCAAAGTTTTGAAATAGATTATATATTCCTCCATGAAAAGCAATAATACATAAAGTACTAGAATGAAACATCTTCCAAGTGTGAGATCAGTATCATTATCATGAGGCTATTTGCTTTACCATCTTATTCTGCTCAGACATAGTAAACTTTCAATGATAACATGTATTGTAACAAAGCTATTACATATTAATAAGGAATGAACTACTGAACTACACAACAAAATAAAAGTAATCTTTTCACTAAAAATATAAAACAATTAAAATCACCAAATCAAATCCCCCCAAAACATATTAAATATAAACCTTTCAACTTACTTCATCTGAGATGGGTACATTCCAAAACTACTGGGATGATTAGAAATATGACCATTCATTGTGTCTTTCACTCGTGTGTTCTAAAAAAAGGAATACACATAGATTAAAGGCAATAAAAAGGTCAAGACATCTCAGTTTCAAAACTTATTCATTCAACAAATATGTGTTGCTGCAGGAATTATAGTAGAAATACAAAGATAAAGATCTCCACCCTCAAAGAGCTCAGGCCCCAGAGGTATAGATGAACATTTAAACAAAGATCCGACCGGCATTTAAAATTAATATGTTAAAATTGTAAGCCAATTTAGGTGAACAAAAGAAAAATCTAAAATATAGTTCTGAGTCCTCAAAGCATACAGACATAATTCTACATTCTGCCCAAACTCATAATCAACTATCACTTTTATGAGATGTTATTTTGTTTACTGTTCCATTATAAAAGTAATAGAAACTCATTTAATTTTAAAAGTTGAGAAATACAGAAAAGTACAAAAGCAAAAAGTATCACCCAGAGTCCTATCATTAACAACCAGGTAACAGTTACCTTGCAGTCTTTTTGCCTACAAGTGGTTTTCTTTCCTCCCTTCCTTCTTTTATTTCTTCTTTCCTTCAAAGCACATTTGACAACGTGTGCTTTGTCAAACGCACAAATGCACATGGATATATCTTTTCTCAAGAAAGTTTTCATTCACATGCTTCTTTTACTTTTCACAAGAAAATAACTTTAAAAATCAATACCAGATGTTTAACCTCAAAAATCATTTTTAAATCTATTTTACAGATTGAACAAACTTACTTCAAACAAGACAAATAATGAGTAAAATTTCCTCATTATCAAATGGAATGGCCTTTTCTTTCTTCTCGACAACATTGCTGTACCCAATTTATTTCTATTCACTCCTGGATATTTGGTCCTGTCCGGGTTTTGTGTCACTAAGCTATCCTGGATTCTGTCTTATTAATGACTTTTGTCTTTTCAAATATATTATATTACTATGTCCTCTCAATAACTGTGAATTAGGCAGGACACAACCCAGCTTTGTGGGCCAAGGGGGTGAAAGCATGAACAAATACTGATTATGAAGGTTCAGGTCCTGCGATGGATATTAGGACCACCAAAGTGAACCAAACGGACATGGTCCCAACTATAGGCCTACAGTCTAGTGGGGGGAAACAGATAATGAATAAATATAAAATTTTCAGTTGTACTTATTAATATTATTACAAAGGGAACATTCATCATAACATGGATGCATATAATAAGGGAACTTAACTCAGATTGGAAGAGCATAGAAAGCCTACATAAAGAAATAATATGCAAGATCTGGTCACTTTGAGTTAATTCTTTCTCATTCTTCAGGTCTCACTTCAATCACAGTGTCCTCAGGGGAAGATTTTACTGACCTTCCTGAATAGATAAGATCCCACTATCAGACACTCTCCACACTATAAACAATTTTTCAAAGCATTTATCACATTCATAACTTTTCCTTTACTTAAATTAATACTTGACTCTTCACTAAACTCTTAGCCCCCAAAAGGCATGAATTTTTGTTTGATGACTTCTGCTTTTCAAACAAGAAGAAGGGTACCAGGCACAGAATAGGTGTTCATTAAATATTTATTCAAAGAAAGAAAGAAGGAAATTCATGTTCCACTCTTCAAAGAGTTTACTGTGTTCTTAGGGAAACAAAGTTAATTCACGTAAAACAAATAGTAAGGAATTAAGTCCCAATGTATGTAGCTCTATTTTAAATCTGTTAGAAGTTCGGAGAGGGAAAAGGCCATGAAGACTGTCTACTTTCTGGAAGGACTGGGACTTGACCTAGTTCTTTAAAAATGGATAAGAATGGCCCTCAAAACACTGGAATTTAATTCAAGCTTCCCTATCCACTGCTTAAAAGCAAGTTTATAAATTAAGAAGCAAAGAAAGATTGGCTTCTGCCCTGCACATGCACTGTACTTATAAAATTACATGTATGTTACATTGCTGTGCTCCATTTTTGTTGTTTTCCTTCTTCAGTTTATACCATCAGTGGTATAAAGGAAAACAACAAAAATGGAGCACAGCAATGTAACATACATGTAATTTTATAAGTACAGTGCATGTGCAGGGCAGAAGCCAATCTTTCTTTGCTTCTTAATTTATAAACTTGCTTTTAAGCAGTGGATAGGGAAGCTTGAATTAAATTCCAGTGTTTTGAGGGCCATTCTTATCCATTTTTAAAGAACTTAGATACCATCAGTGGTGTGCTGGTAAACCAATTCTCAGGGTGGGACAAGGCAGAGGGCCTGATTTGTAGTGCTTATTGATTTCCATGGTATAAATATTCCCACCATGGCCAATTTCAAGCAGTCGGTGGTTTAATAGCAGCTTACGAAATTCCTAAATCCTTCACAATTGGCTCTCATAAGCCTAAAGGATCCAACTACAGCACATCATTCCTACGTTCTATAATTTGGGCCAGAACAGAGGCCTGGAATAACATTATGGAACTAGAGATAGTCTGGAATTTTAACACTATTCTTGGCACTAATTGGGCTAGGAAAGTCAATTAAGTCTCTGTCTCAATGTTCTCGTGAGTAAAACAGAGATAATTCTTCGTCTTCTGAGCTCACAGTGCTAGTGTAAAGATGAAAGGAGACAGATGTGCAAGTTCCTTCCAAAACTGAAAAAAAGGAAGTGTTCTTTCAAAGCAAGCTGCTTCATTCAGTATATAAATTAAACCCCCAGGGTTTGTGCTGATTTTGATCTGGTTTGCATTTTAAAACCACAGCAGCTGGTTTTAATGAAAAATGATAGCCACAGCATCTCATCTTTTCATGTTTAATTGTTCAAGACAATCAAATAAATGCATGGTCTCTGTTTTGTTTCAAAATAGTGATCTGTTAGAATAAGAGAACATTAGAAAAGGGGATAGAAAATGTCAATTTGCTAAATTGAATTTTAAATATAGAAACTTTTTGTCATTTGGCAATCACAGGTTCACTTATCACGGTGGGTTATGCGGTAAATATGGAGGCTTTCAAATGTCCAATGTGAGCAATTGCAGTGTATACCATGCAAAAGAAACAATCACAAATGTTTGTCTTTTTTTCCATTAGGCTTTTAAGACATATCCAGTTTATACCCATATACGCCATATACACAATTAAAAATAATGATCAACTCTAACTGAAAAATTAAGTGTCTTTATTTTTATACACTGTTAAAGCAACCTAAAAACTAAGGAGATAAAGGTTTTTTTTTTTTTTAATCACTTTTAAGTTTAAAGATTCACAAATGCAGTTAATCACACTAACTACATAATTCTACTGAAAGTATACACTAACGCCATCATCATAGCTACCATCTACAGTTGGCTCTTGAACATCAGAAGGTGGGACTGCAGAGTCCACTTATAAGCAAATTTTCCTCCACTTCTGCCGCCCTGAGACAGCAAAATCGACCCCTCCACTTCCTCTCCCTCAGCCTACTCAACATGAAGACAACAAGGATGAAGACCTTCATGATGATCCACTTCTAGCTCATGAATAGTGAACATATTTTCTCTTCCTTAAGATTTTATTTTCTCCAGCTTACTTTATTTTAGAATATATAATACATATACAAAATATGTTAATCACTGTTTACATTATCTTAGGTAGACAGTAGGCTATTATTATATGTTTTAGAGGAGTCGAAGTTATACACAGATTTTCGACTGAGTGGGGGTCAGCACCCCTAATTCCTGTGTTTGCTCAAGGGTCAGCTATATTTGATTTTAAGTAACAGCATCAATTTCCTTATGAAAACACTTTTCGTAAGTCGTAGTTACTATGATTTTATTTTCTACAGAAAATAAAATTCTTTGGCAATTAGAAGGATACAAATGATACATTTAAGATCTAAGTTAAGCACATCAAAAATGTAACACACTATAATTTTCAAAAAGAAAGGAGGTGGAATGTATAAAAAATGACTTTAAGAAGAAATAAGGCTATAAGGCTAACTCAGCAGATTAAATTTGTATTAGAAAGTTTTAAGATTCTCAAATATAAGTTTTAGATTCCTTTTCTTTACTCTTGCTTGCATCTAGTATCAATTTTCAAATTGGCAGATGAGTATATAGTCATGACTCAATGTCAAAACTACCTACCCCATCTTGCTGTCATATAATTAGTAACTCTCTGCATATTTAACTGTCCTTCAAATGACTTGTGTTCTCAGAAAATATCACAGATTTTTTTATCTACAGAAGTGTGTTTGGATATGACATTGAAACATTTATGTCTAGGTTTCAATTTAATTTAATTGATGTCTCCCAGTCTAAGTTACAAGCAAGTGGGAGGGGGCACTATCATTACTCAGGATTTTAACTAAAAGATCAGTGAAACTTAATTTCTACCAGTACTTTGTGACACTGTCTACCAATGATTTTGCTTAAAACATATTTTAAAAAATCTTCTTTAAACCTCTTAAATCATCACACATTCTGTCTCCTGCAGTGTCTTCTAGAGCAATCACGTTTTAATATTTCTTACCAGTACCATTGGTAAAGATGGCACCATGTATTTTTCTATGCTATTTGTTCAAACATTGAGTAACAAAGAATTTTTATGTGTGAATAAACTCAAATAACTAATAAGGATATTAAGCTCTTGTAACAATAATGTGGTTAATGCCTGTGAAGGTATTACAATAATTTCTAGGCCATATAGAAGAATAGTATTTTCTCAAGACCAGTATCAGTGTAAATGGAGCAGTTTTATGCCTTTAAATCAACACAATAAAATCACTTAAAACAGTTAACTTAGTTCCTCTTTCTTTATGACAAAATTCTTAAGTTTATAAATTAGAACATAATTTTGGGAAAAGTCTATGATCAAATCAGAATGTTGTTTGCTTAACAAGTGGCTGAAGAAAACTACTTATAACAAAATGTAATATGTAACTTTAGAAAGAACTACTTTAGCACTAATTATGTTTGCTATTGTGATGGATTTCATAGGAAGGCCTAACACAGAAAAGAGCCATAGACATATCCGAATACTACTATTGTATTTCCCTCCAATTCTTGTCTATTCCCTGAGTTGCTATGATGACATCATCAGCACACGTGTACTATTGGATGCTATACTATACGTGGAAATTACTAATATCTCAGTTCAAAATATTGTTGATATTTTACCGACTTGGGAAACTATGCTAATTTTAAAAAGAATCACTTCTATTTATTGAGTTTTAACCCTGCATCGGGTATCATGCTAAATGCATTCTATTGTCTTACTTAATCTTCACATTAGTTTTTGAAGGAGGTACTATTCTTCATTCTCATTTTATAGATGAAGAAATTGAAACAAAGAGATTGCCATCTGTGTGGCATTTTGAAACTTAAAATCATATAGTGCCATGAATGACTGAAAATAATGTCTTATTTGCACCTAAGGTAAAATCCTAGGCAGAAGAGAACGCAAAGGAGAAACCGAAGGAAAACATTTAATGAGCCCCCACTTCATATGACATTTTACAAATATCACCTCACTTTATCCTTAAAACATTATCGGCTAGTTATTGGCTCTATTTGTGGGTGAGATGACAGCCTCAAGGCGGTTAAGTCATTCGCCTAAGTGGTAATGATACGGAAGGGAAGGGAGTGGTCCCTTTAAATAATACAGAAGGGGAGAAGGGAAGTGCTGGGTAGAGGAAGGCGTGGTCACTGGTTAGGCCTCCACCCCCATGGACCTAGATGAGGACAGGCATTTTTGTTTTCCTGCCCAAATGTTGCATTTCCCAAGACCACCCTGGCCTGCCATGCCCCCATCCTGTGCCTATAAAAACCCTGAGAACCTAGCAGGCAGACACATAAGCAGCTGGACATTTTTTTTTTTTTTTTTTTGAGACGGAGTCTTGCTCTGTCGCCCAGGCTGGAGTGCAGTGGCGCGATCTCCGCTCACTGCAAGCTCCGACCCCCCGGGTTCACGCCCTTCTCCTGCTTCAGCCTCCCGAGTAGCTGGGACTACAGGCGCCCGCCACCTCGCCCGGCTAGTTCTTTTGTATTTTTTAGTAGAGACGGGGTTTCACCGTGTTAGCCAGGATGGTCTCGATCTCCTGGGGTGGCTCAAGCCTGTAATCCCAGCACTTTGGGAGGCCGAGGCGAGCAGCTGGACATTGAGAGGGACACATCGGCAGAGGAACACCCCGACAGGCACCAGCATGCTGCAGGCCACTGACCAGCAGAATGACCCGGAGTTTGGATTTTGGCTGGGGCAGTCTGAGGAGATCCCAGGCTACTGAGCAGCCGGACTCCAGGGGAAAACCATCTCCCTTCTGGCTTCCCTCATCTGCTGAGACCTACCTCCACTCAATAAAACCCTGCACTCATTCTCCAAGCCCACATGTGAATTGATTCTTCTGGTACACCAAGGCAATAACCCCAGGATACAGAAAGCCCCCTGTCCTTGCAATAAGGTAGAGGGTCTAATTGAGCTGGTTAACACAAGCCGTCTATAGACAGCAAAACTAAAAGAGCACCCTGTAACACACGCCCACTGGGGCTTCATCTGTAAACATTCACCCCGAGACACTACTGTGGGGTTGGAACCTCACAGCCTGTCCTCTGCATGCTCCCCTAGAGGTCTGAGCAGCAGGCACTGAAGCAACAAGCCACACCCGCATTGCATGCCCTGCGAGGGGGACAAAGGAACTTTTCTTGTTTCAGTAACACAAGAAGCTAAAATTAGAAGCAGAACTAAAACTCTGATCTGACTGACTTATATTCCTTTTTTTTTTTTCAATAAGTTACACCATTGTGTGATAGTTTGACCACTGTGTGCCTGCCAAAAGTTTTCAGTTTTATTCACTCTATGTGCAATTATATTCTTTATTCTAATCAACAGTTCTTAAAATAAGATATTAAAAATGCTAGTTTTTGGAAAGGAAGAGTATTTACTGAGAAAACTAGGATTAAATATATTTTTAATGCTAAATATCCTTTTTCCATAATAGCACCACATGCTAAATTAGTACAGTTCAACATACTTTACAAAAGCAAACAGATAAAGACTTACCAGGGCCTGACATAAACCAGCTGGGTGGGTAGATGGAAAAACATACTCTAAAAACATCTTTTAAAAAAGTTTTGTTTGGTTTTTAATTGACAAATAAATAATAGTATATATAGCATACAATGTGGTGTTTTGATACATGTATAACTATGAAATGATTAAATCAGGTTAATTAGCATATCCAACACCTCAAATATTTATCATTTCTTTGTGGTAAGAACATTTTTAAACCCTCTCTGTTAGCTATTTTGAAATATACAAAACATTAGTATTAACTACAGTCACTGTGCTGTGCAATTGGTCACCAGAACTTATTCCTCCTAACTGAAACTGTGTACCCATTGTTAAGTGAATTAAGCCAGGCACAGAGATTTCACTTATACGCAGAATGTAAAAAAGTGGTATTCATGGAAATAGAAAGTAGGATGGTAGTTAGCAGAGGCTGGGGGTGGGGGAAGGAGGTGGACCAGGAGAGCAGAAACGTTGGTAATATCATCTTTAATGAGACTGAAACGCCTGAATTCAAATTCCACTCTGGCGTATTAAATGGCCTCTAAAAATAGTAAATCGTAAAACATTACAGGTACAGCGAGAAGAGCTATAACCCACAGATGAGATATAATATTTTAATATTTAACCACCCTGTCACCACATGATTACCTTCCTCTGCATCACCTAGAGCAAAGGACATTAAGCAGCAAACAAAATACTGCAGGTGACTCACTGCATTTCCGTACAGCTCCTTAAGAGGATCAATCTTTTCTAAAATGTACAATATATCTTTATAAATGCTTACAACCTACAAAGTGGAAAATGGTACCTTTAGGCAACTGCTGTACTGAATTCATCCCACTTTTCTAGATCATAAATACATCTCCCGGATAGTACTACAAGTAAAAACTTAATTGTTAAACCACACAGGACTTTTTTAAAAAGCATACGAATTCTATTTTTGTAAAGGTTAAATAACTCTTTCTAGTGTATTATAATGCACATACTTACACTACCCCCAAAGTACTTCTCATATATTTTATTGACAGTCACTATTTCTCATCTCAACTTCCTCTCCTCCTGCCTGCCATAATATTCTAACATTGATTGTTTTGATAAGAGAACACAGAGGTATTATATCTTATCAAGGATTATCCATTGTTTCAATTTGTCTGTTCTATTTTAGCAATACATGGTTTTACAGATCCAATGGCCAGCAGAATGATTATATGGGGGAAGGTAATTGCTTTCTAACAGAATACTTTGTTTACTTTTCTAGGTATCAGACTGTATCAAGAGCAATAAGTATAACTTTTTAAGTCTATGAAAAGTTCATGACTAAGCAGGTAAGGTAAAACCCTCAATTCTTAACTGTTCCTTCTTCCTATTATCCTATGCCTCTTAACATTTTGTCCACAAAGATAAAAATGTACTCTTTTCAAAATACTATTTTTCATTTATCTTCAAGAATAGAGGAAGTCCTAATAGGCTGCTAGAAAGTGATGCAACAAAGAAGAGTCAAGACCAAACAAAAAAGTCAGTTCCACTAACTGTCTATACTTGGCTGAATATAAAAAAAAAACAAGCCAGATTGTCAGTAGGTAATCCTACTAAGAAAACAAATCTCTAGCACCTCATCCAACTCACAGAAAACCTAGGACAAACTTTCCTTGAAGCTTTCCTGCTTATAAAGAAATTTTAGGGGGGAAAAAAAGCATCTTTAAGAAAAGACCACATTATAGGCAATAGAAGACAGCAAAGTATGAAGTTCAAGGGCAACTAGATTAGGGGTGGATCTAGAGGATACAATCTCCCTCAAAGAATGACTAGACCAAAAAAGGCAAGAGAGGCCGGGCACAGTGGTTTACTATGCCTGTAATCCCAACACTTTGGGAAGTCAAGGTGGGGGTATTGTTTGAGGCCAGGAATTTGAGACCAGCCTGGTCAACAGAGTAAGGTCCCAGTTCTACCAATAATAAAAAAAAAATTTAAAAAAAGAAAGAAAGATAATGACTTTTAGAAATGTATAGTATAATGGGGCAGAGAGACATCCAAAAGATCATTTATAGTGCAGTGTGGCAGGTAGAAGGTCAGTATGCAAGGCCTGCGCCTAGGGCTGGAAGCGGGAGATATTCAGTTCCTAACTGCCTTCCTTCACAGGCTGTGATGCAGGAGCTAAGCCAGAAGGCAAAAGAGAAGAGCAAAGGCAGGAGATGGCTTTGGACACTTAGGAAACTGTCAGCAGTTTGGTAGGAAGTTATGAGGGATGAGGTTGGAGATGAAGTGAGAATCATATCACAGAGGACGAATTACAGATACACCACATTTTTGTGAGACTAAAGTTCAGTGTTTATTTATTGTATCTATGTAAATGCTATTCACAGTATACTAAGAATACCCTTCCATTTTTATACATTTGTCTTCTATTTGTTAATAATTATCCCCCGCCCAACTTTTAGTGTTCCTATGTCCCCTCGTTAATTTTATTACTTTACACCACCAGAAGTGGAGCCCGCCTTTCAATACACTGAAGCACTACCCATTCTATCATTACTCTAACATTTCTGTCTTTCTGCAGGCTTCTTTCCCAGATATATGACTGCTCCACTTGAACTGATTACTCTCTAAGGTCCGAACAGCTTTCATCATGGGATCCACATTCCTCACCGCCCTGTGTATCCCCTTCATCTTCCTCCTGTCTTGGAGCCTTGCTTCCTGGATCCTGGACCTCCCTCTTTCCATGCTTTTTCTTTTATATTTTGGTACGGCACGTACTTCAGGGAACTTCCTGAGAAAGAGTATTACAAAAGTACATTTTTCAAACTTTATATGACAAAAAATGTGTTTATTCTACCTTTACACATGATGGACTGTTTGTCTTGGTTTCAAATTGTAGATTTTAAGAGGTTTTTTGTTTTTTGTTTTTGTTTTGCCACAGAATTTTGAAGCCATTGTGGTTCTGTCTTCAATGGCCCCTGCTGAATGTTAGGGGCCACTCTGACTCCCGATTTTTTGTATAGAGCCTGTTTTCTTCTGTCTGGAGTCTAGGATCTTCATTTTTACCCCTGATGCTCTGAAATGTTATGGTGCTATACATTGGTATGGGTGTTTTTTGAAAAATTCAGCATATTGGAAACACAATAGGCCTTTTCAAACTTGAACATCATTTTCCTAAAGTCCAGGAAATTTTCATTTGCTATTTCTTTCATAGTTTCCTTACTCTATATATATCTCCTTTTTCTAAAAAATTCAGTTGCTCAGAGTAGGACCTCCTGGTCTAAGTCTCTACTTTTGTATTTTCTCTTTTGTTTTTCATTTTGTAATTTTTTTTCTACTTTCTGGGTAGCTTCCTCTTTTTTATCTTCAAAAAACATTTTGAGTTTCTTATTTCTTCTATCAGTTCCATTTTCCAGGAGTACATAAGAAAAAGAAAGCTTCCTTTTCTTATAGTGTCTATACTTATTTTGTAATTACAGTATATTCTCTGATCTTTCTGAGTACATTCATGATAATGTTTTTAAGTTTTCTTCTCCCTTCATTGTCTCTTTATGACAATTTCCTTGTTTTCTCTAGGTTTGTTTTGGCTCCTGAATTGCTTTAAATATCAGGTGATTACTGGTTATTACTCATATTGAAGATAAAGCCCTAAAAAGCTGGCAAGAAAGTCAGTATATATGGGTAGGGATGGTGAACAAGTGGGCTTCCCTGCACAGCAGTCCTGTTTGTAGACCCCAACCATCAGTGTCTACAGGTCTTTTGCATAGATCAGTCAGGTTCTCCAGGGAAGTATCTTCCAGTTCCACGTTTAGAGAATGTAAAGCTGACTGCCAAAACTTCGGCAGTAAGTGGAAGAAGTCAGTCAGGGTGTCTTGCTGTTTAGTAAGCATTTCATTTCATCTTTCACCCTCTCTCTGTGCCTTGGTATCCCCAACCGAGTCCTCTAGTTCACATTCTCCACAGAATAAACTACTGGTTTTACTGGAGTGTGAGGAGGCAGCTGGGATCCAAGTTCACTTTAAACACATGACTAATACGTCCTACTATTCTCAGCCTCACGCTCACTGTCGAGGCAGTTGGAGGTTCTGAAGTGAAAATAAGGTTGTTTCTCAATGTCTCTCAATAGTAGCTTAGGTTTCAGCATCTGAGGACTTCTAGGTTAATCACAATTATCCACAGGCTTTACAGAGTCCCTTTGTCTCACTGGCTTTCTGCATTTTAAAAATCCCTTTACTGTTATTTTATTTGGAGGAAGTGAAATAAATGCATATACTATCATGGAATACTATGCAGCCATAAAAACAAATGATATCATATCCTTTGCAGAGACATGGATGAAGCTGGAAGCCATTATCCTCAGCAAACTAACACAGTAACAGAAAACCAAACACTGCATATTCTCACTCATAAGTGAGAACTGAACAATGAGAACACATGGACACAGGGAGGCAAAAAATACCAAGGCCTATCAGATAGAGATGGGGCAAGAGGAGGGAGAGCATCAGGACAAATAGCTAATGCATGCCGGGCTTGATACCTAAGTGACGTGTTGATAGGGGCAGCAAACCACAATGACACATGTATACCTATGTAACAAACCTGCATGTTGAGCACATGTATCCCAGAACTTAAAGTAAATTTTTTCAAAAAATGAAACAAATGTATATGGTTAGTCTGCCATTTTTCTGTAGCATATTTTCATTGTCTAAACATTAAGAAATATTTGTCAATGAAAAACCCAAATGAAAAATTCAAGTCACCTCTAATATGAACTTGAGAGGTTCAGATGGACTATGAAATATGAGTACAAGTTTACACTAAAAATAAAGGTACCATAACAACCAGAGTGAAAGTAACACACACAAAAAATTTACATTTGACAAAGTCAGCTGGTATTTTGGTAGTATATGTTTAACTACCTATTGTTATTATAACAGCAAACTCTGTTTTCAAATCCCAGAGAAAAAACAATGCTCTAAAGCATGGACGTGAGGCAATATCCCCAGTTAAATCAGACATTACTGTTCATGAAAAGCTCTTGCTTTAATTGCTTTTCTAGAAATTATTTAGGTGCCTAAATAAAACGTGGAATTCATCCTTAGGTAAATAACCACTACTTTATCCATTTTCATTAATGTTTTTCCCAAAAAGAAGCCCATTTAAATTGATAAGTTGGGCTGGGCGCGGTGGCTAAAGCCTGTAATCTCAGCACTTTGGGAGGCCGAGACGGGCGGATCACGAGGTCACAAGATCAAGACCATTTGGGCGAGGTGGCGGGCGCCTGTAGTCCCAGCTACTCAGGAGGCTGAGGCAGGAGAATGGCGTAAACCCGGGAGGCGGAGCTTGCAGTGAGCCGAGATCGCGCCACTGCACTCCAGCCTGGGGAACAGAGTGAGACTCCGTCTCAAAAAAAATAAATAAATAAAAAATAAATAAATAAATAAATAAATTGATAAGTTGGGAACAAATTATTTGTGAACTACTCCAAAACAAAAGCAGAGATACCTGTGCATTAGTTTTAAAATTCAAGTCGCCTGTAAAAGTAGTATGAAATTCTCTTCTCTCTTCTTGAGAGTTAACCTACTTACATAGTCATAAAATATAAAGGAAGAACAAAAAGTTAATTCCAATGTGAAAATATAATTAAGCCTATTATATTTCATATTTAAAAGTCAGTAAATATAAGCTTTGACTATGAATAGCACTACCTTTGAAAAATGTGCGATTATAATAGAAGTTCTCCAAACCAGCAGTAAAGTTCTTCATAACCATGAAATCATCCATGAATGAGGTAAATTTAGACATATCTTACTATTTCATTATTGTAAAAATAATGCTTATTTATTAAGTATTTTAATGCGTCAGCCACTGTGCAAGCACTTTACATGCATTATCTTACTTCTTATTAAGAGGTAATAAGAACTTCTTATTCCTACTTTAATGAGAATCTGAGACTTATTAGAGTTATAAGTAAAGGTAATTTGGCCATGACATCAGCAACAAGTTGTGCTTTTAACCACTATTATATACTTTCCTTTTACTAATGATAAATCCAGTATTTTGAAGTTGGCTGGGGAAATGTCAACATGGATTAATTAAAAACTAAAAGAACTTTTATACATGATTATTCAAACAAGATTCATTCAACATTAATTGGCAACTGCCAATCTTCATTCATTCACTCATTCATTTAACAAATATTTACTACGTAACCAGAATGTGCTACGTAACCATCAGTGCTCTCGCACAATCCAATACAACTTCTTAGAATAATAGAAATGTATTGTATTAGCACCGCTCAATACAGTAGCTGAGCACAAGTGTTGAGCACTTGAAATATGGGTAGTGCCACTAAGAAACTTAAGTTTTATTACATATAAATTAGTTTAAATTTAAATGCTAATAACCACATACAGACTAACAGCTACCACACTAGACAGGGTAGCTCTACATATTGAGTGCACAGTTAGCAAAACAGACAGGGCTCCTACCTTCATGGAGCTTACAATCTAGTGAGAGGAGAGCACGAAATAAGAAAATGAGGTGGGGCGTGGTGGCTCACACCTGTAATCCAAGCACTTTGGGAGGCCGAGGTAGGTGGCTCACCTGAGGTCAGGAGTTTGAGACCAGCCTGGCCAACATGGTGAAACCCCGTCTCTACCAAAAATATAAAAATCAGTCAGACTTGGTGGCAGCCACCTGTAATCCCAGCTACTCGGGAGGCTGAGACAGGAGAATCACTTGAGCCCAGGAGGTGGAGGTTGCAAAAAGAATAAATATGACAACTTCTGTTAATTTGTTAAAAAGTAAAAACAAAACAGATAGCATTTATAAGATACAAACACAGACTGCATCAAACCTAGCTATGAACTTCTCAAAAGTACGGGACAGATTCATTCGGAAAATGTTATCTCAGGATTTCTCTATTTAAAATCCAGGATAATTAATCTACCTTTAAAACAAAGAATTTATGCATTTATTGAAGGTGTTTTTAATGTTTCAAGACAGGTGAAACAATATTCTGTTGACAAAAAAATATGTGAAAATAATTCTGAATGAGAATGCTATTATTTACTGTATTTCAGGTAGCAGTTTGAACATAAGCAAAACAAACTAAAAGACAGTAGGGATGAAGAAACACAAAAATAAAACAGTAAAATCTATAAAACACTAACTTTAGAGACTTTCCAAGTTTAAGAACATGGACTTGACTGGGCGCAGTGGCTCACGCCTGTAATTCCAGCACTTTGGGAGGCCAAGGTGGGCAGATCACGAGGTTAGGAGTTCGTGACCAGACTGGCCAGCATTGTGAAACCCCGTCTCTACTAAAAATACAAAAAATTAGCTGGGTATGGTGACACATACCTGTAATCCCAGCTAATTGGGAGGCTGAGGCAGAAGAATTGCTTGAACCCAGGAGGCGGAGGTTGCAGCAGAACATGGACTTGATGAATCAGAAGGTCAGAGAAAAACACCTGAACTGCTATTCCACTTGGGAAGAAATGGGGCTTTTTTACACGTCCAGTTTTAGGCCAGTGTCAATTTATAAAACCCCAGAAATATTTGCCAGGAATTACATTCCTAAACTTGGGCATCTGGAATTAAAACCAAGCAGAAACACACCACTTTATAGTGAATTAATAAGTGAAAAACGGTGTTTGGATTAGCAGGCAAGGGAGAATGACCAAAGAACCTTCATGTTCTCGGATCACATTATGTAGATTTTTGTTTGGGAATTTCAGATAGATTTGTTTGCATAAGCAGGCTATTTTAGGTCAGAAGAGGAGATTTGAAGAGGGAATTATCCTAAGGCCAGCATTTGCATTTCTTTCTTTCTATTCCCACAGTTCCCATCTCTAAGCAACTGGGAAAATGGCCTGTAGACTGAAGAAGGGAAAACTTGAGGGAGAAGCACAAATTGATTAAAATGCGTTGCTTATAGGAAGAAAAAGTTTAATTTTTCTAAATAACCCCCCAAATTAGTTCTAGCTCTTGATTAAACAAATGGGATATCACTTACATGGTATAACTGCTGTCCCCCATTCTAAGCCAAATGGTGGTACAAAATCAGGGCGCAAAGGAAAACTAAACTATTACTAACTGCCGATAGCAGTGACAGCAGGAAGAGGAAGAGGCAGAGCAGCAGCAGCAGCGGCAATGGCTTACATCTAGAAAACACGGCGTGACAGGCACAGTTCTAACTGCTTTCCATGTGTCATTTTCTTTTAATTGTCACAACTGCCTCATGAAGTAGGAACAATTATCATTCCCACTTTACAGATGAGCAGGCTAGGTACAGAGTTTAATAACATGTTCACTGTCAAAGAGGTAATTAATAGTAGATGTGGGATAAAATTCAACCGCTTTCCCACATAGAGGAAAATAATGGCTAGAGTTTTTTACCCAAAAAATCACATGGTCACATGACCTCTAAAAAGAACTACAAGCATTTTTTTTCTTCATTTGCCAAAAATTACAGATGATAGTCCTACATCTGTATAAAAAAGACCTGATAATCTAGCTTTACTGGTAAGTAAGAAGAAAAGGGAACTGGATTCTGAAAGTTTAAGAAGTCCAAGCGGAAGATGATCAGGATTATTAGAAATAGTATCAATATGAAGGCCAAGGTAGTACCAGAATAAAGACAATGGACACTAGAATGACAAAAGAATCACCAAATTCCAAAGGAGCATGGCATCACCTTGACTTTATTCCATTAAGTTCATGCTTATTACAGAAATTTCTCTATGGGAACATATTTCCAGTTGTATAAAAGCTATCAATAAAACTAGAAATGACACTTTTATATCCAACTTTGAGGCAACATGTGTTTTACAAAGCATGGGGACATGTGAATGATTATGAAAGGAATATGTATTTTAAAAGACTTTCTGAAACTGTTTAATAAAGGTAAAATGGAAAAACTCTAGAATTTCCTAAAATCTTTTATAAAAAATTATGCCTGTGAATCTTTTATTACTTGGCCAAATAGAGATGTTTATCTCAAATCTTCTTATAAGAAAAGACAGATAAAACAATGTTCTAAAAGTAATTTTAAAATCTTACTAGAAAATACTTTAACCAAGTAAGTTAAAACAGAAAATATTCAGCAGCTCCAGCTTCTAACAAGAAGTACTCAAGGCAAAGAACAAGCAGTGTCAACTAGACGCCCCAACCCCCTCTTTAACTTAACCTCATCCACACAGTAAACAGACATCTCTCTCCTCCAGCCCCTCCATGTTGATCTCTCTTATTGCCAGCCAACTTCCTTATTTTCCTCAAATGGAGTGGAAAAATAAATCTTCATCCTTTAAAAAAAAACAATTTGGCTGCTAAGAAGCCCTGGGAATAGCACGTACCAGCACATAGTAGCACATTCAAACTAGTTAGCTGGGGAAAACATGACTTTCCCTGCTCTCCTAAGAACTGAGCTGTTCAATTCCAGATCCTATCAAAGAAATTTTTCCAGGATACCAGTTTGTAATTTAGGTGATAGGAGATTCAGTGTTTACAAGAATGGTGTTTTATCTCAACTGCCACTGTTGAAACCTCAGGGAAGGTCAGTTTTGCCAAGAGCCACATGACTGCTTCCCCATTATGAAGGAAATAGGATAAAACAATGTAGCATATTCTTGTAAATGTTGTATATGTCAAGAATGAAAATTAAAGACTCCAACTAATCAAGGCCCAGATGCTTCAGATTTGAAAAAATGAAAATGACCATCAATCTACTAATATAAATGGGCAAAGGACAGATGATCCACAGCATGGCTCACCACAACCTACAAATGATCCCTCCACCAATTTGACTGCCCCTGCAAACCTTACAGAACGCTGCTCCCCAAGAGGAGGAGAGCAAGCTTACCCACAAGGCAGTTTCCTAGAGTCCAAAGACCTATCCCTAAAAGCAAGTAATACTTCTGTTGAGAAGAAAAATGCCTTTGAGTTGCTTTTTCATAGCTATTGGAAATAATAAAAACTTACTGAGTATGTCCCAGTGCTCTTATTGTGGTATTTTGCCATAGTGAAAAGAAAACAGTATGAAGATGAGCAGCCCTGAGTGTAAATCCTGACTAACATCTCTCTGTGACCTTAAGTCACTATCCTATCTCAGCCTCGGTTTACTCATCTGTAAAATGAGAATGATTGTTATGAAGATTATATGCAAAAACACACACAGATCATTTGACATCTATATCTATCAGTTCCTTTATTTTCCTGCAGAATTATATATTTAAGAGAAAGAGAAAAGTTTTCTTTAAATATTAGTTATAAAATGAAATTCACTAAAAACCAGTTTCATTCAACCAATTACAACTCAAGAGAAACATATGACAATTAAACAGTGTTACCAACTACACACTCACGCATACAATTTTTCAGTGTACAATTCAAAGTTCACCACAATTTTGGCTTACATAATTTTTCTAGTAATCCATATTCTCTCAAATACTCCTACATATAAACCTTCATTCCTACCACTCTGTCCTGAGCATATCTTGACTGACTCACCTTTAAGTGTCTGTTCTTATCCTAAATGCCCTTTCCACTACTTTATACCTCCCATTTAGCAGTTTCTCAATTCCTCAATTTCCACCCCTTTTTAAAAGTCTTCCCTTAGGCCAGGTGCGGTGACTCACGCCTGTAATCCAAGCACTTTGGCAGGCTGAAGTGGGCAGATCACAAGGTCAGGAGTTCAAGACCGGCCTGGCCAACATGGTGAAACCCCACCTCTACTAAAAACACAAACATTAGCCGGACATGGTGGTGCACAACGTGTAGTCCCACCTACTCTGGAGGCTGAGGCACAAGAATCGCTTGAACACAGGAGGCATTTTGGCAAATGAAGAAAAAAATCCTTGTAGTTCTTTTTAGAGGTCATGTGACCATGTGATTTTTGGGTAAAAAACTCAACATTAACAATATCTAGTCAATTGGCAATTATTTATCATGTTTAATGTTTTTTAACGTGGTTATGAAGAACCACTCTAATGTATTATTTTCTATCTTCTAAACAACTCTTGAGTTGTGGCAAACTAGTACAGTCTTTTGCAAAATAATCCTCGAACTGAAATTGTGCTATAAGAGTTATATGAGTGTGCTACAAAAGAAGTCATAGAATTCTAATGACTAAAGTGTATATTATCACCAATATAAATTCCTCTAAAATTTACGCAACTGGTCACCTGACTCCACTCCTTTCTGAAGCAAAACTGATATGAAAACAGAAACTAATTTAGAAGTACAGAATTAAATTGAAAATTTAAAGAGAAATTTATTCCACAGAATTTCTATAGTCCCAATTAGATAAAGAGCCTCAATGCCAACTGAGCAGAAAAACCAATGAAGGCACTGCTGTTAGTGTAGCCATGTATCAATGATGATTTTAACATCTGAAAAGCAGAACTTTTGGTAAAAGTATGTCTATTTATATCAAGGAGGTTCCAAACTGACTCAGAGGAAAAAGTACTATGCTCTGACTCACCAAGACCACTTCCTGAAACACCCAATGTTTTTCTTGGAAGGAAGTCCATACAAGTGCCATTTCTTTCAAACACTGATTAGACAAAATTGAAGTCTATCACAAAATAGACAAAGGACATATATTTTCTAAACCCAGCCAGGTTTCAAAGTAAACATATGGTCAGGAGAAAGAAGACTTCAAAAATAGTCAAAAATTGGTAATATAAGGTATATTATAAAGAATAAACTACTACCTACCTGTGTCCATCGTTATACCATAGTCTCTTAATGATAAACAACCTTATGACTTCAATCTGCTAAATTAACTAATATCTTTGGCTTCAAAACAGTCACTTTTTAAACAGGTAATTCTTTTCTCTCTCTGAATCAACTGTGTCACCAATATTTTATAACAATTTACAAAAACAATAACACTAAGTCCCTATATGTGTCAAACATTGTTGTAAGTTCTTTGCACTCATTAATTCAATTGATAATCACAACTCTAAAAGGCAGGTACTACTTTCATCTCCAGTTTACCGATGAGGAAACAGGGGCACAGAACAATGAAGTGCCTTGCCCAGTATCACATAGTTAGTACATGGTAAAGCCTTAAACACAGGCAGACCAACACAAGAGCCCAAACTCAGATTCTATGCTGTGTCTGTATGTGTGACCCATCCCCCTTTAGAATGCTTGATAGTAACTTAAACACACTTAAGCATACACACACACACAATTACACATATACAGATATGTATTAACATTTCACATCTACATAATCCATGCCTAGATTCAGGTATGTCCTTCTCATCCATTAGTTTAAAAATTTTAATGAAACTAATTATATCAATAGGACTTTAGTACAAATAACACCAAGTCTTCAATCTGAAAGAACAACTACTTGGATAAGCTTTGAAACATTACACTGTCCAGATACATTTATGTCAATCTCACTTGTTTTTTAGTTTTGAAACATTGGAAATATCTCACGGATCTATAAAAACACCAAAACGATACTGCCCTGGATACAGCCCTTAGGGGAAGAAAAATAACATAACATTTCCTTCTTCAAAATAACAAGCAATTAAATGGGATCTTGCTGTTTGTTTCCTCTTGAGTAATCTAGACTAAAAAGAGTTCAAACATCTGACTCTTACAATATTTTGCTTTCAGTAGAAAGGCCATCCTTTCAGATGTCAAGTCAGCTAATAAGTATTCACTCATATTTATAACTGGTTCATGGAAACTAGTTTAAACATTAAATGACTACACATGTGAAAAAGAAATTCTTAAGTAGTTTGTGAGTCAGGCTAAGCACCATGAAATAAACCACATTTCTCTGCCGTGAAGATTATTAGGAAGCAGTATAAGAAGAACAAATTTATTCCAAAAGGGCGAAGCCCTTACAGCAGCAGCCTAAGGAAACAGAATATATTCCCACTGTTAACACCACTCTGGAGATGCTAAAGATTCCGAGGCGTGGCCGGGCGCGGTGGCTCACGCCTGTAATCCCAGCACTTTGGGAGGCCGAGGCGGGCGGATCACAAGGTCAGGAGATCGAGACCACGGTGAAACCCCGTCTCTACTAAAAATACAAAAAATTAGCCGGGCGCGGTGGCGGGCGCCTGTAGTCCCAGCTACTCAGGAGGCTGAGGCAGGAGAATGGCGTAAACCCAGGAGGCGGAGCTTGCAGTGAGCCGAGATCGTGCCACTGCACTCCAGCCTGGGCAACAGAGCGAGACTCCCTCTCAAAAAAAAACAAAAAACAAAAAACAAAAACAAAAATAAAGATTCCGAGGCGCTCTTGGAAGCCTGACTGTCCAGTGTGAGACAGTATCATGTTGGGAGAGTATCATCCTGTTTCCTTAAAATCTATCGTTTTACACAGGCAACAAGGTGAATAAAATTCTACCACTGGAAAGTAATTCATTCTTTTGAATTAAGCATTTTCATCCATAGGAAGCACTTTTAAACTACAAACAGTTCTGGGAGTAATAATGTATTGTATTATATCATTAACATTTAAGTGTGGATTATGAGATACTTTCTCCTAGGATAAGAGGACTCTGGGGTAATGTATGAATGCCCATGAGATCAGTGTCTGGAAATCTTCATAGAGCAGCAGCAAGCTACTGAAGAAAAAAAATGCATGCTTAATACTTTTACCTATCTCTAAAACATATATCCAGTATATAAATATGAAGAAAAAAATTGCATGCTTAATATTTTACCTATATCCAATACATATATATCCAGTATATTAATTATGAAATTATGAAAGGAATTCTAGCTTATGCATGCAATGGTTATTAAAGGTAAACATTCTATAGAGTGAGGAAAACCACACGAGAAGTTCATTCAGGTCCAGGTGCGGTGGCTCACGCCTTTAATCTCAGCACTTTGGGAGGTCAAGATGGGCAGATCACAAGGTCAGGAGATCGAGACCATCCTGGCCAACATGTTGAAACCCCATCTCTACTAAAAATACAAAAATTAGTTGGGTGCAGTGGTGTGTGCCTGTACTCCCAGCTACTCGGGAGGCTGAGCCACAAGAATTGCTTGAACCCAAGAGGCAGAGGTTGCAGTGAGCCGAGATTGCACCGCTGCACTCCAGCCTGGTGACAGAGTAAGACTCTCTCTCAAAAAATAAATAAATAAAAATAAAAATAAATACAAAAAAGAAGTTCATTCGGTATTTTTTGGACATTTATGCCTACAAGGTATTGCGCTTTGCATGATGACATATAATAAACATATTTCTCTCTTCTGGGAACATTCAGTTTAGCAAGATGGATAGATATACAAACAGATAATTACAATGCATTTTAGTAAATGTTATTATGGTATAAACAATGTACTAGGAAAGTGTCTACCTATGGAAGCTGCTGGTAGGTTTCATATAGGAACAGACAGTAAAATCAGGTCTTGAAAGACAGTGAGGAGTGTACCAGTTGGTACATGTATAGGTAGTCAGAGAACATTCCAGACATACACAAAGGATATGGAAGGACATGAATTTCAGGAAATAGTGAGATATTCAGTGTGGCTGCAATATAGAATATATAAAAAGAAGATGTGAGGAAGAAAAGCTTGATGCCAGATTGTGAGGGGCCTTGTAGAGCATATAAAGGAGTTAGGACTTAATCTTTTAGGAGATAGTAAGGAGTAACAATCATAGTACTAATGTTTAAGAAAATAACTATGCAGGCATTCTGGAAGGCAGAGTAGATCAGGGAATGAAGTTGACACTTTCAGGAAGCAAAGTTGATTATTTGAGATAATTGTGTCTGTTTCTTTCATTTCTATGGGAATCTTCCCACCTGTATTCTGCTCTATGTATTTTTTTTTTTAAAAACTTAGACTCACCTTTGTTATTCCCCTAATGTCTCCAAACTCCATTATTCTCCAAAGAGAAACCAATATACTAATTTTAAATGTGCCCACCACTTACCTCTAAGGACACAGACCATACTTCCTAGAATTATTAGTTACAAAAGAAATCCAATGAAGGTATTTTCACCCTATTTTAGAGAAGTTCATTTTAAAATTCGAAAGACGATAAGAATAGAGGGTTTTGCTGTTGAGTTTTTTGTTCGTTCATTTAAAATATCCCTTTAATGGTGTAGTCATTGTGGAAAACAGTATGGCAGCTCCTTAAAAAAAAATCAAGCATAGAATTACTATATTATCCAGCAGTTCTTCTTCTGGGTATATTACTCAAAAGAACTGAAAGTAGAGACTAGATATTTGTACACCCATGTTCATATCAACATTATTCACAAGAGCCAAAAGGTAGATGCAACCCAAGTGATGTCCATTCACAGATGAATAAGTAAAATATGGTATATCTACATAAAGGAATGATTTATCCTTTAAAAGGAAACAGACATCTCTCACACATACTACAACATGGAGGAACCCTGCAGCCATTACACTAAGTAAAATAAGCCAGTCATAAAGGGACGAATACTCTATGATTCTACTTAAATGAAGAACTTGGAATAGTCAAATTCAAAGACACAGAAAGTAGAATTGTGGCTGCCGGGACTGTGGAGGGTAGAGAATGGGCAGTTATTGTTTGGGGGCACAGAGATTCCATTCAGGAAAATAAAAACTCCTAGAGATGGATGGTCATGATGACTGCACAACAATGTGAATACACTTAATGACAATATACTATACATTGAAAGATGGTTAAGTTGGTAAATTTAATATCAACTTTATCACAATAATTAAAGAAATCTGAGGAACAAATGAACTACTGAATGTCTGTGAGCCTATCAGGTAGAGCTACCTGGTCTGTAAGGCAAAGGCTAGAGCTTATTGTAGCTGCTTCTGTTATGGGGATGTACTAGAAGATTAACAATCTCCTTTGTGTGCGTGCACGCGCACACACATGCACACACACACAGCTAGAACTGTCCTTAAAATCCTGTGTGTATATACACAGACATATATACATATACATGTGTGTACATTTTTTTAAATTTGAACTAAACTAGGTTAACATCGTATTCTACTTTAATGAAGATCAAGAAACACAATCTCTAATTTACAAAAGCAATAAACTGAACTGCATTTTGATGAAAAAAAAAAAAGCTCGCTGGTCTAGTTTTATACCAACTCCTATTTTCTGGTCCAGTTCTAACATTATCTGGCAGGGACTTTTGCAAATTCCATTTCTCACTGATTCTTAATTTTTACACAAGTCAAACAGAGTAGGACTCCTTGCTTCACCCTACACACCGATCTCACAGTGTACTGACAAGGTAAAATAAGAAAATGAATACATGACATTACTTTTGAAATATTCAATGATTTGGAATAGATATGTTGTTTTATGAACACATGTGAAATCACTCAAAAAATTTTCAGTGTCTATTTTTCACTTTTTAATTGAGCTTTTAAACAATCTAATATGCACATAAGTTTGGGTAAAGCATTCATTCAACAAAATAAAACCCACTAGTACTCCAAGGGGTTTAAAAAAATCTGTTCAATAAGGTGATTTCAACACATGTTTACGGCAATTGGAGAAGAAAACATTTAGATCTTGTTTTCATAATTAACTAATCCATTATTAAATCCCATACAAAATATCAATAATTATAAAATGATGTTAATTAAAGTACTCAACACTCATTTAAAAAGCAAAATAAACACATGAATGTAACTTCCTTTTAAAAAGTTATTGACATTTTATGGCAAATCAGTTGTTGACTGCAGTAGTTAGAATACCCTCTTGGAAATGAGCCCAGGGACATTGTTGATATCTTAGTAAATTTTAATACTTAGAAATAACCTGTTTTAAATCAATAAGAGTTCTCACTCTGCCAGTACCATTAATCCCCCTCCCAACACACCTTGTGCAAGCCTCTATTTTTCGTAAGGAGGGATGTCTTTTTCCTCACTGTTCAAGACTTCCAACTCTTAGCAAACACTAACCTCAACTGCTAGCCAATATTATCCTTTTCGTAAGGAAAAACAGACTTATGATATCCAGTAGGAAGACATTAAAACCCCCAATGTTTGATATCATTAACTAAAGTTCACTAAAGTTTAAGCTTATGTAAAACATCCACAAGTATCATCATGAAATTCTTGTACAATCAGAGGCACATGTGTTGTTCTTACCACCTATTGCTATTTTTTTTTTTTTAATTCAAAGAAGACTAGCATTCAAGAATGACCCTGAATCTGTTTTCTTTCCTTCTGTCTCCAAATCCCAGTCTTCTCCTCACCTAAGGTTACTCTCTCTTTCTTTAATTCTGCAAACCAGTATGGTAAACATCTTGTAAAATGGTCCCTCCTATTGAGACAGCTAAGTGGGAGGGGGTCCCTGGCAAAACTCCTGCCTGTTTGCGCACTGGGGTGGAGCCTGAGGAAGTTTGCACCTTTGCAGAGGGGAGGAGCCTGGCCTTTCCTTTTCCTATGTGGAACCTGGGATTCAAAAGGCAAGGCAGGAAGCACCGTAGCATCGACTTCGGCCTTGTGGAGAGTCCCTGTTCACCCTTTTTTTCCTTTTCACCCAATAAAACCCTGCTTTACTCACCCTTCAAACTGTCTGCGAGCCTAAACTTTCATGGCCATGGGAAAAGGACCCCATATTTAACTGAACTAAGGAAAAGTCCTGCAACACTGTGGTTACTATAGTCTTAATTCACAGACATGGGAAACGTGCAACCCTCTCCCCCTTCTCTTTCTATTTATAAATTCCTTAATGCACCCAAACCTATAAATGAAATTATCTCAATTTGGAAGTTCGAATTTGATTTTGAAGAAATAAGCTCCTCTAATAGAAAGTATTTGAGTATTTAACTTCTTTATTAAATCTCTAAGCCTGATTATCATGTGTTATTTAGTCACCAGTGATCACCCAGAGAACCCAAGATCATGTGTTCTAGCACAGAACACCCTCCCTCAGCAGGTTATTTTTTTTTTTAAGTGGCTGTTTTCATTCTATCTCAGGTTTACTGCTGACACTGTAATAATGCAGATTTACTTCTCCTTCTCAGGAGCAGATCCAGTTGTAGTATCCTACATTCATTTTTCCTGCATTTTCTGTTCAGACCGTCTCCAGATCGGCTCCATCCAGACACTGAGACAGCAGTTAAGAAGGGCTGGGAAAGTGGCCTAGGGTAATCTTCTGGGGTTACCAGCAATCCGAAGAACTTAATGTAATTAGGTTGGCTTCAGAAAAGAGAAAAGTAGCCTACATCCAGGGAATCCCTGTACTCACAATCATACCAGGAATCTCCTAGGAAAATGTCCATTCCTTCTTATCCGCTCAATAAATCTTGCTGAGGGCTTACTATATAGCAGCAAGTACTGTACTTACAAAGCTGGATATAAATGATGAACAAAACAGATACAATTTCTGTCCTCAAATGTGTTGGAAGATACAATGCTATTTCCTTGAATATGCCAAGTTCTTCCTTCCTTGAGGCCTATCACACTTGTCTAGAATAATTAACTTTTATGTCTTCGCCTATCTAAATCTTGTATCTCAGCTTAAATGGCCCCTTCTTGGGAAACCATTCCCTGACTCACCAATGCATCCTAGATTCCTATATTACATGATTTCACAGCACTCTGAAATTCTCTTCATAAATCTTTACTGTTAGACATTTGGGCCAACATTTGCTTAATATCTGCATTTCAAAAATAAAGTACTAGCTGGTATACTTTCTATTGAAGCAAAACATACTTTTTGTATTTTGCATTTTCTTTCCAAAACATCTTGAATCTCATCTTTCTTTTAGGTGAATATTACATTTTTAATATGAAACTAGAATTTTCTGTTCTTTATAAGTTTTTTTTTTACAACTTATCCAAAGATATTCTTCCTTGTGCAAATTTTGTAATAAAATGACACAATTCTCCAACCTACTCTATTGTCTATGTGTACAATTTTTTTTCTGTTTTACATACTAACTAAATTTACATAAATGCCCATATTTGATATCTAGTTAGCAAACCAGACAAGCTTATATTTCAATCCTTACTAAATATAAAACTTTAGGCTTACTTAGCCTCTACAAGCCTAGTTTCCTCTTTTGTAAACTGGTTACAGTATCTCTCAAGGGTAAGAACAATCAAAGTATGCAAAGCCCCTAGCAAAAGAGCAGGCTAAATAAATGACAATTCTTTCCTCCAGGTGGGAAAAAGGCACATATTTGAGAATGTAGCCCCTGTGAAATATTACACTTTACAGTACCTAATCTAATTTCCTAAAAGGGAACAAGTCTAACTTTTTTCTTCATGCGATATATTTCAGGTCAGGGGTTGATAAACTTTCGGTAAAGGGCCAGGTTATAAATATTTTAGGCTTTGTGTGCCACATACAGTCTCTGTCGATATTCTTCATTTTTGTTCTTAATAACCTACTAAAAATGTAAAAAGCATTCTCAGCTTGTAGAAAGAAAACAGCCCAATGGCTAGCGTTTGCTGACCCTCTGCTTTGAGTTCATCATTACTCATCAATTCCACCCTTACTTTTCCTACTACTTCATCTTAATCAATACCCAACTGAACAACTACTCTCCTTACTATTTGTTATGCTTTCAGTATAACAAATACTAATTAAGTACTTGCTCATCTGTAAGGGCCTGTGAGGTAACTCACTACCTTAAAAAAAAAAAAATCACATGCTACAAAACAAGTACAAATAAAGCCTTCCCAAGACTTCCTCTAGTGTCGCCTTGTTCTTCCCTCTCATTTCTGAGTGTATTACTAGTAGTGATTTATGCTCATGACCAGATTTCTCTTACCACAATCTTGTAATTAAGTTGGTGGTTTTAATTCCTTTGTAAGAATTTGATTAGGCTTTTTGTACCACAGAGTTACAAGTCCCCTAGTGTTCATTTTTCATTAGACTCTCTCCTTACAATTCTGAAGTACTACTATAACTCACCTTCTTTTGTTCCCCGACTTCCAACACAATCTTTTCATCCTCTTTTTGTAGTTCAGTTCACCTCCCTATCCCTAATTCTTTAATTGTTTTCTTCCTCTTTTATGTATAAGCCCCAGGAAAAAAATTCTGATTTAGGTATGAGAACGAGTTTCTGTTATTGCTCTGCCTATGATGATCTGTGCATTCTTACCCTGAGCAGTGTTGTTTCCTCATCTACCATAGGGATCGAAACAGCCTATGATGCCTATCAGAGACAGTTATTAAATGCAGATGAAATAACACATGTGAAAGCTACTTATCTGCAATCTACAAAGTAAGAGAACACTAAGATCTAAATCAGACTCGATTCAAGAATTGGCTCTGCCATTTATGAGTTATCGACCATGGGCAAGTTAATTACCCCCTCTAAGCCTCACTTTCCTCATCTGTAAAGACAGTAATAATACCTACTGTATCAGGTTTTGTGAGAATTCCTTAACATAATCCATGTTAAGCACTTATCATAGTGCTTAGCACATAGTTAAGGCTCAAAAATGTTAACATAATTGTTTTTTAAGGGAAAGATATATTCCTATTTCAGGCAGCCACAGGCCTTGTATGTAAATTATTGGGAAGTGGTGCAAGATGGGTTATCTGAAATTGGAGGGGAAGTTATAATACAAAATATGAATGGATGTGGTTCATAACATGCAGTAAAGTGAGAGAGCTGGAAAATGTCTGAGGTGTGTGCATGTACACTTTGTGTGTCCTAGGCAGCTCATTTTAGTTGAGTGAAATTTTCTGTGCACGCCTACTATTTCTCAGGTGAAATCACGCATAAGCAAAAGTGAAATTTGCATTATGCTCAAAGTGTTCCCTAATATCGATCATGCAGGAACAAAACCTTCCATTTTTGAAAACAATCATTACAGCAGAATTGACTGTATTTATTCTCACACTATGAACTCATGAAAAATGTTATCTGAGGTAGAACTGTAGACACTATCTACAAAGCCTGTGTTACTCTTCAATTTCCTATCAGTCCAAAGTCTTTCCCTGGTAAGAGCTGTCCTTTACCTGTCAGTATTGAGCCACTATGCAACATGATTTAAAGCATTTCTCAGCTGTAGCCTTGATCGTTTCGTCAGCTTTCCCTGCTGGGGACAACTTGATTCAAAGAGCCATGCCACACTTGTTTAGATCCAGTTGATCCCCTGTCCCCAAATGTCCATTCCAAGAAAGGAGTAAAATGTCTTGTAATCAATAACACTGTCATATCATTCCATTTTTTTCAGTAACCAAATATTTATAATAAGCATGTACTGAATGCAAGGCAACCTAGGAGAAACAAGCCAAAACCACCTCTAACCCATCATAGTAAGAGACAGTAATTCAATCAGTTAAGCTCAGTCATTAGAAAGGAAGTAAAATATAACACATGTAAACATAAATATAACAGAAGATGGAACACAAAACACCCTAAGAAAATGTAGAAAGAAGAAGGGGAGACCAGGAAAAATTTAATGGCAGTCGTCAGTAAACCTTAAGGATGAGGTAGATTTTGAATATGAGGGAGAGACTTTCTAATTACACCATGTGTCAAGAAAAAGAGGCAGGAATGGAAACTGTAAAAGCAGCAGCTTAGGCCATATATTAAGATATATGACTCAAAAGATAAATTACGCACTAGACATTAAATTTCTTATAATGGGAAGTGGGAAATCTACTGACAATTTTTAGCTAGAAGAATGTAGCATGAATTACGAATGGGCAAAGGGAGCCCAGTTGGCTTTTAGAATCCAGGCTTTGAATAAGTTAAGAGAATTGAGTCTTTGGAATGCTAGGCCAGAGCAGCAGGAGGGCTTTCCCCACCCACAATCCCAGGCTTTGTGTCCAAGATTGATATTCATGGCTCTGCTTAATGCAGTGGTCCCCAACCTTTTTGGCACCAGGGACTGGTTTCATGGAAGACAATTTTTCCAAGGCAGGAGTAGGGGGGTTGGGGGATGGATCAGAATGAAACTGTTCCCCTTCAGATCATCAGGCATTAGTTAGATTGTCATAAGGAACACACAACCTAGATCCCTCACATGTGCAGTTCACAATGGGGTTCGACTCCTGTGAGAATCTAATGATGTTGCTGATCTGACAGGAGGCAGAGCTCAGGCAGTGATGCTTGCTGGCCTACTGCTCACCTCCTGCTGTGCAGCCCAGTTCCTAAAAGGCTGCCAACCAGTACTGAACCACGGCCCAGGGGTTGGGGGATCCCTGGCTTAAGGGATACTAACTATGTCATTTGGTCTGGCCAATTGCATATATGGTAAAATAAAGAAAAATTACTTGCATAATGAGGAAAAGTATTTTTTTAGAAACAAGGAAGACAAAGAATCAAATGGAATCTAATACTACAGTAATAATGAGATGGCAGAGAATTGTTACCAGAGCATCAAATCTAGTGATTAGAATACCATAATTGGCAAAGTTAAATAATATTGCTCTAAATTACATCTAAATATCTGACACAAAGAATTTTTAATAATCAAGAAAATGCACACAAATGTTCCTAAAACCAAGCTCTTGAACAAATGTTGATACAAAATCTAAGACAAGCTTAAGAAACAAGAAACTCACATTTCATTCAGCTCAGATCTTACATTATCAAGTACAGAGCGACAATATTTCACAAACTGCTTTTGCATTTTAGAAAAGATATTGAGCATTAAAACTACCACAAGTTTCTTCTAACCAAATTAACAAACCTCGTTAATATACTTTGTACACACGATCCTGTATCAAAATGCCACAAATTTAACCGAAGTATAATTTCTTCATGTAGCTGGAAAGTCAATTTTTAAGTGCTTACATGTCAAATTAAACAAGTGAAAATACATACACAAACTTAAACTCTAAAAAAAAGAAATTTTAAAATACTGAATTGCTTACATTAGAAATATCCTATATGATAAATGATCAAAAGACCATATGATAACCTACCTCATTATATTCTCTTCAAAAAATATTTATACAATTCAACTAAGCTGTTATTTAAAAGGCTAGAATTTTTTTTTAAGCAGTCTCGCTCTGTCGCCCTGGCTGGAGTGTAATGGCACAATCACAGCTCACTGCAGTCTCAGTCTCCTAGGATCAAGCCATCCTTCTTGCCTTAGCCTCTTGAGTAGCTGAGATTAAAGGCATGCACCACCATGCCAAGCTAATTTGTTTTTGTTTTTTTTTTTTAGGTAGAGACAAGGTCTCACTATGATGCCCAGGCTGGCCTTGAACTCGTGGGTTCAAGTAATCCTCCTGCCTCAGCCTCCCAAAGTGCTGGGACTACAGGCATAAGCAACAGAACCTGGCCAAAAGTCTAAAGTGTAATGAGTTCGTTTTTGTCACCTTAAAACACCAAGGTTCACACTTACCTTGATGATTCAATGACAAATGACATCACTGAAAAGTAAACTAAAAAGGAGACTTCTCTATACAATTTATGTCAGAACTATTTACATAGAAATGAGACTAAGCAGCATTATCTCTTCCATAGTCATTTCCTCTTATATACAATTTGTTTAAGTTAAATTGAAAAAAAAATTGTTTCCAAGTCTAGTTGCTGAAAAACGGAAACCTCTTTTATAACTCAAGGTACGGCAGACACAAGGGTATCTTACTAAAGGTGTGGACAGGTGGATCAGGGAACAAAATATTTCACATACCATTCCAAGAATATATATGGAGATTTATACTCCACATTAATACTGCCATTTGCCTTAGAGTTTGGCCACTAAAGCTGACCAAAGCTTTATAGCAAGGGTAAGAATACACCAGGCCATAAGCATCTTGAGGAACCTCACCTATTTATGCTACAAAAAAAGCTGTATACAATATTTCTGTGGGTAGTTAAAATTTGTGTAAATTGATAATACTCTTTACAGCATAGAAGGGTCTTAAGAAATAATAGAGACATTAAAAGAAAATCAACACATCCAAGAATGTATTTCAAAAAAGGATCAAAACAGCCATAACCATGGCACCTAAACTCAAGAACCTACTACATTTCCCAAGACCAAAACAGTGACTTAACCAGTTATTTACTTTTGCTTTCTCTCTAGTCTGTGGTACAATGTTATTAGCTCTTATTTGTTTTTAAATAGCCCTGCACTTAATTACTAGTAACAGAATAACAAAAAAGTTTCTTCTGAATAAGATTAAATGTAACAAATCAATAAGAACTACTTATAGATCTTTATATCTCATACATTATATGTTTGTCACTAACTCAAGTTTGATATTTAAAACATCATAATTACAAAATTGAATATTTTGAAAGAGCGGTTTCTTAAAAGCTTCCATTAATTAACTATTTAAACATTTACAAGTTCCATTAATATACATGGGCTTTAAAAAAAAAACTTTAAATACACATATTCAACTGCATTTTAGGTCCCAAGCAAAATGTTTACACAGAAATTTGGCAGTGTTAAATCTGTGGACTCAAAGCCAATAACAACCTAAGAAGTCTAAACCTGGTTAATAAGCAAATTTTCATAGTACAACTAACATTGTATAAACAATCCAAAGCAGTTAATATTTACAAGATAATCAATGTTTTGCATATAAGGTTAAGTTCAAAGTAATTTTTTTAAACATTTGATATATTATGCCCACGGATTCCCAGTTTGTAATACTCAACAGACCTCTTCTTAGCTATAATATGAGGGGAAAAATTATTCTCTTTAACACCATGACCTAAAGGAAAGAAATCCTTTGAATCTCCACCTCTGTAAGCCAGAAGACAGGAAGCAAGACCCTGTGGAGACTGGGTTACCACTAATTTCACCGAGTTCAGAATCCACTTGGAATACCAAATGGGAAGTTAAAAAGCAATCAAAGGGCTTACTTGGACTAAAAGTATTGCTACGCGTTTCAAGGTCTACAAATACCCTTTACAATAATTATGCCTTTGAGAGCCCTCCTTAGCAAAGAAAATATTAACAAACTCAAACTCACCTACCCACACAGTCCAGGAAATACTCCTCTAAGCAATCGTCCAGGCAATACTGAGAGGCCATTCCGCTCAGTTTACTTATGTGCCAAGTGACCTTTGGCACAGTGTCAGAAAGGGTGGGACTCTAAGCGTCAGTTTCGGCATTGTACTGTACAGAACACAATTTCTGATTTGGTTTCTCTAGGGGTTAACTAAGATTTCCTCCTCTTGTTAAGTAAGTAAACGTAGCTACTACTACACTTCCAACTCTTGCCTAAGATGAATTTTTTTTTTTAAGTTTTAAGTGGTGCAAATAATACTGGCTAGCATTGACTGAAAGCTTACTGTGTGGTTTAAATTAACGCTATATAGATAGACACCATTACTACTCCCATTTTAGAGAGGTTAATAAGTAACTTACAGGAATTCCAGATACAGAAATACGGTCAACTGAGCTCATGAAGACTTCCCACTACAGACACTAAGAAAAGAAGAAAATAAGTGTAACAAAATTAAATACATAGCTTTACTTGCAATAAAGATAATTCCCTGATGCCAAATCAAAGCCAGAACCGATGGCCCAAATGGTAAGCACAAAAGCATACACTGTCAGCTGTGGCCAACACTGGAGCTATGGGGATAATCACTGGAGTCTCTTTAGCACTTAAGTGTAGATTGAAATTGGTAACAAGATGCCCCTTGAAGGAGAAAGAATGGAAGAAAGTGCTCCCTCAAGAGAGAAAGAGCACTCTGCTGGATTTCCAGCCCCATTAAACCTTCACAACTCTAAAGCAGTCCTGATACTTATGCAGGGACGGAAGGGGAGGCTCTGGGCACACATGAGGTATAATGTTGGTACTGAGATTCTTCCAGAAAACCAGGGCTGTCTTCAAAGGTCTAACCTCATAGTTAAAAAGTGATGGTGGGGTCAGGGGAGGAGAAATTCACTCATAGTCATATTAAGACTTCAAGGGAGCTTGTCTCTGACAATCTGGGTGAAGAGGACAGGGGAAATGCTATAAATGCTGTAAGAAATTAAAATCCTAAACCTATGACACAACAGTTTTGAAATTTGAATCTTATTTGTATGAGAATCTCCTTGGTAAAAAAAATTAAGAATCTCCAATCTAAGGAATTAGATCCTGGGCCAGTGAAATCTCTAAAGCATCTAGAAGAAACAAACACAAAACTATTTTAAAGTGATGATAGATAAACAAGGCCCCATGGGATTTCTTTGGGTAGAAAAACCAAACCAAAACAAAGCCAAACAAAAAACAATCCCCACTGAAGATGAGCTTATAAATTTAGAGATTACAAAATATGTGAGAAAATGATTTACTGTGATTATTAACAAATATGCCAAACAGAAAATTGAGTGCTCAACTAATTTTTAACATGAAGACACCAAAAAAGTATATTTAAATTATTAAAGAAATGGAGAAAGAAAAAAGAGCCTATAAAGGACATAAAACTAAAAAATCTGTATGTTTTATAAAACCAAATTATATTTGCATAAAGATATGGCACAGGCTGGGTACGGTGGCTCACACCTGTAATCTCAGCTCTTTAAGAGGCCAAGGTGGGAGGATCCCTTAAGTCCAGGAAGTCAACAGCAGCCTGGGCAACATACCAAGACACCATCTCCACAAAAAATTCAGCCATCAGCCAAGTGTGGTGGTGCACACCAGCAGTCCTAGCTGCTCACGAGGCTGAGGCAGGAGGACTGCTTGAGCCCAGGAGTGAGCTATGATCACGCCACTGTATTCCAGCCTGTGTGACTGAGCAGGACCCATCTCTTGAACCCATTTCTTATTTGGAATAAAAAAGTGCTGCTTGTTGCCAGTGCAGAATTCTTGGGGCAAACGGGAAATGAGTTAAAAAAAAAAAAAAAAAAAGAAGAAGTACATTCTCTGTATACTGCACTCAGAGTTTTCATCAGGTTTCTATAACTTTAAAAGGGAAAAGCATCACTATAAATAGAATTTTTAAAATGTATTTAGAAAACCAATAGTCAATGGCAGAAGTCAATTGTCTGGCAGAACCTATTCTACATCCACTTTTGTTCTCTACCATCTCTCAAGCTCCTGACCACTGTATGTTGCAACTCCTTATTCCTGAAAATTCTGACCCATCCCCTGGGCCATTCCTTCCCATCTCCAGCATCTCTGCAAAAAAAGATTGAATGGAAACTGTGACACGCCACCCACATCTCCTTTCAGGACTGAAGGACTGATTCCCCAACTGCTGCGGTGCTGCCTGCAGACAACCTTCAACTGTCAGCTCTTTCAGGATGGCCTCACCTCACCCAGTATCACACTCCCTTCCCAGGGAAGCCCACAACCAAAGATTGGTTGACATGTGGAAGACAAAGCCTTGGTCCCCTTTCTCCAACTGGGGACAACGGTGAGGAGACATCTCACCGTACCCAGTCTGTGCCATTAGAGCACCACCCCACAGGATCAGATCTTATTTGAGACTACACGGCAGTCCAACATCCCCCTTGGCCCAACAGTGTTTCCTTCCTTCCCTTCATCCACAGCGGCTGACCCAAGAGCACTTTCTTTTTTTTCTTTTCTTTTTTTTTGTGGGGGATGGAGTTTCACTCTGCCGCCCAGGCTGGAGCGCAGTGGCACAATCTTAGTTCACTGCAGCCTCCGCCTCCTGGGTTCAAGTGATTCTCCTGTCTCAGCCTCTCGAATAGCTGGGACTACAGGTGTGCGCCACTATGCCTGGCTAATTTTTTGTGTTTTTAATAGAGATGGGGTTTCACCATGTTGACCAGGCTGGTCTCGAATGCCTGACCTCAGGTGATCTGCTGGCCTCAGCTTCCCAAAGCGCTGTGATTACATGCGCGAGCCACCACGCCTGGCCCCCAAGAACACTTTCTAATAAACTTTCCGGAACACTAATTTCCATCTCATAATCTGCTTTCTGGGGAACCCAAACAGCAACAGAAGGACATTAGGGAAACAAACGAACATGGCAGGACACTGAAACTGAAAGGAGTAAGAAGAGGATAATAATATTAAGTCTTGAAACCAATGGAGAGAACAGCAGAAAGTACTAATATAATTTCACTGGTGAGAAAATCAGTATTAAAAGTAGCAGGAAGAAAACCCTCCAAAATGAATGTAATCAAAATAAACACTATAA